>NW_027252582.1:600000-869351 GCF_044704955.1 Pristiophorus japonicus | reverse complement strand
CTCACTCACCCATCCACTCACTCATCCGCTCACTCACGCATCCACTCACCTATCCACTCACCAATCCACTCAACCACCCAATCACTCACCCATCCACTCACACATCCACTCACTCACTCACTCACTCACGCACACACTCACCTATACACTCACTCACCCACTCACTCACCCACTCACACACCCATCCACTCACATATCCAATCACTCACCCATCCACACACCCATCCACTCACCCATCCACTCACCCATCCACTCACCCATTCACTCACCCACCCAATCACTCACCCATCCACTCACACATCCAATCACTCACTCACTCACTCACTCACCCACTCACTCACCTATCCACTCACTCACCTATCCACTCACTCACTCACCCACCCAATCACTCACCCATCCACTCACCCATCCACTCACCCATCCACTCACCCACCCAATGATTCACCCATCCAGTCACCCACCCAATCACTCGCCTATCCACTCACCCATCCACTCACCCATCCATTCAACCATCCACTCACCCATCCAGTCACCCACCCAATCACTCACCCATCCACTCACCCATCCAGTCACCCACCCATCCACTCACCCATCCACTCACACATCCACTCACTCACCCACTCACTCACCTATCCACTCACTCCCCCACCCACCCACTCACTCACTCACCCTTCCACTCACCCAATCACTCACCCATCCACTCACCCAATCACTCACCCATCCACTCACACATCCACTCACTCACTCACTCACTCACTCACCCACTCACTCACCAATCCACTCACTCACCCACCCACCCACTCACTCACTCACCCACTCACTCACCCACTCACACACCCATCCACTCACACATCCAATCACCCAACCAATCACTCACCCATCCACTCAACCACCCACCTATTCACCCACCCACCCACTCACCCACCCACCTATTCACCCACTCACCCACTCACCCATCCACTTACTCACTCACTCGCTCACTCACTCACTCACCCACTCAACCATTCACTCACTCACTCACCCAAACACCCACACACCCACTCACTCACCCATCCACTCATTCACTCACTCACTCACCCACTCACTCACCTATCCACTCACTCACTCACCCACCCACTCACTCACTCACCCACTCATCCACCCACTCACACACCCATCCACTCACTCACTCACTGACTCACTCATCCAATCACTCACCCATTCACTCACTCACCCATTCAATCACTCACCCACTCACCCACTCACTCACCCATCCACTCACTCACTCAAGCACTCACACATCCACTCACTCACTCACACATCCACTCACTCACCCACTCACCCATCCACTCGCTCACTCACTCACTCACCCAATCACCCACTCACCCAATTGCTCACTCTCCAATCACTTACTCACTCACTCACTCGGTCAATAACATACTGATTCACTCACCCCTCCACTCACCCACTCACTCACTCACTCACTCACCCACCCACTCACTCACCCGCCCACTGACTCCACTCACTCACTCACCCACTCATTGATTCAGCCACTCACTTATCCACTCACTCACACACCCTCTCACTCACCCACTCACTCACTCACCCAGCCAGCCATTCACCGACATTCTCTCACCCACTCACTCACTCACTCACTCACTCATTCAACCACTCATTCACCCACTCACTCAATGACTTACTCACCCACCCACTTACTCACTCATTCACTCATTCACACACCCACCCACTCATTCATCCACTCACTCACTCATACTCACTCACACACCCACCCACTCACTCACTCACCCACTCACCCACTCACCCACACACTCACCCACTCACCCACTCACTCATCCACTCACTCACCAACTCACCCACTTGCTCACTCACCCACTCACTCATTCACTCACCCTCTCACTCACTCACCCACCCAGCCATTCACTGACATTCACTCACCCACTCACTCACTCACTCACCCACTCTTTCACCCACTCACTCAATCACTTACTTACCCACCCACGTACTCACTCATTCACTCACCCACTCACCCACCCACCCACCACTCAACCCCTCACTCACCCACGCACTCACTCACCCACTCACCCACTCATTCACCCTCCCACTAACTCACCCACTCACCCACCCACTCACTCACCCACCCAGCCATTCACACATTCACTCACCCACACACACATTCACTCACTCACTCACTAACTCACTCACCCATCCACACAATCACGCACCACCCACTTACACCACTCAACCACTCACACACCCATCCACTCACTCACTCACTCACTCACTCACCCATCCACTCACTCACCCACTCACTCACTCATTCACTCACCCACTCACTCACCCATTCACTCACTCATCCATTCACTCACTCACCCATTCAATCACTCACCCACTCACCCATCCACTCACTCACTCACTCACTCACCCATCCACTCACTCACTCACTCACACACCCACTCACTCACTCACACATCCACTCACTCACTCACCCACGCACCCATCCACTCGCTCACTCACTCACTCACCCAATCACCCACTCACCCACTTACTCACTCTCGAATCACTCACCCACTCACTCACATACTGATTCACTCACCACTCCACTCACCCACCCACTCACTCACTCACTCAGCCACCCACTCACTCACCCGCTCACTTACGCCACTCACTCACTCACTCACTCGTTGACTCACACAGCCACTCGTCCACTCACTCACACACCCACTCACTCACCCACTCACTCACTCACCCAGCCAGCCATTCACCGACATTCACTCACCCACTCACTCACTCATTCAACCACTCATTCACCCACTCATTCAATGCCTTACTCACCCGCCCACCTACTCACTCATTCACTCACTCACACACCCACCCACTCATTCACCCACTCACTCAATCATACTCACTCACAAACCCACCCACTCACTAACTCACGCACTCAACTTCTCACCAACACACTCACCCACTCAGCCACTCACTCATCCACCCACTCACTCACCAACTCACCCACTCGCTCACTCACCCACACACTCACTCACCCAATCACTCACCCACCCACTTACTCCACTCACCCACTCACTCACCCACTCACACACCCATCCACTCACTCACTCACTCACTCACTCATTCACCCATCCACTCACTCACCCACTCACTCACTCACTCACCCACTCACTCACCCATTCACTCACTCACCCAATCAATCATTCACCCACTCACCCATCCACTCACCCATCCACTCATTCACTCACTCACTCACCCATCCACTCACTCACTCACACATCCACTCACTCACGCACCTACTCACCCATCCACTCACTCACCCACTCACTCACTCACTCACTCACCCACTCACTCACCCATTCACTCACTCACCCATTCAATCACTCACCCATCCAATCACCCATCCAATTACTCACTCACTCATACCTCCACTCACTCACTCACTCACTCACACATCCACTCACTCACTCACACATCCACTCACTCACTCACCCACTCACCCATCCACTCACCCATTCACTCACTCACCAAATCACCCACTCCCCAACTTACTCACTCTCCAATCACTTACTCACTCACTCACCCACTCACTCACATACTGATTCACACACTCCTCCACTCACCCACCCACTCACTCACTCACCCACCCACTCACTCACCCGCCCACTTACTCCACTCACTCACTCACTCACTCACTCATTGACTCACCCACCCACTCATCCACTCACTCACACACCCACTCACTCACCCACTCACTCACTCACTCATTCAACCACTCATTCAACCACCCAGTCAATGACTTACTCACCCACCCACTTACTCACTCATTCACTCACTCACACACCCACCCACTCATTCACCCACTCACTCACTCATACTCACTCACACACCCACCCACTCACTCACTCACCCACTCATCCACTCACCCAAACACTCTCCCACTCACCCACTCAGTCATCCACCAACTCACTCACCAACTCACCCACTCGCTCACTCACCCACTCACTCATCCACTCACCCACTCACTCTCTCACCCACCCAGCCATTCACTGACATTCACTCACCCACTCACTCACTCACTCACCCATTCTTTCACCCACTCACTCAATCACTTACTCACCCATCCATTACTCATTCATTCACTCACCCACTCACCCACCCACCCACCACTCACCCCCTCACTCACCCACCCACTCACCCACTCATTCACCCACCCACTCACTCACCCACTCACCCACCAACTCACCCACTCACCCACCCACTCACTCATCCACCCAACCATTCACACATTCACTCACTCACTCACTCGCTCACTCAATCACTTACTCACTCACCCACCCACTTACTCACTCATTCACTCACTCACTCACTCACCCACTCACTCACTCACTCACCCACTTACTCCAATCATTCACTCACTCACCCACTCACTCACACACCCCCCCAATCACTCATTCACTCAACCCGTCACTCACCCACTCACTCACCCACTTACTCCACTCACTCACCCACCCACTTAATCCACTCACTCACTCACTCACCACTCACTCACCCACCCACTTACTCCAATCACTCACACACACACACTCACTCACTCACCCACTCACTCACTTACCCACCCACCCACACACTCATTCACTCACTCACTCACTCACCCACTCACTTACTCACTTATTCACTCACTCACCCACCCACTCATTCCCCCACTCACTCACTCATACTCACTCACTCACTCACTCATCCACTCACTTATCCACTTACCCACTCACTCAATCACTCACTCACCCACCCAGCCATTCACTGACATTCACTCACCCACGCACTCACTCACTCACCACCACACTCATTCACTCTCACTCAATCACTCACCCACTAACTCAATCACTTACTCACTCACCCACCCGCTTACTCACACATTCACCCACTTACTCACCCACCCACTTGCTCCACTCACTCACTCACCCGCTCAATCACTCACCCACCCATCACTCACCCACCCACCCACTTACTCCACTCACTCACTCACCCACCCACTTACTCCACCCGCTCACTCACTCAACCACTTACTCCACTCACTCACTCACACACCCACCCACTCACTCACCCACCTAGTTCACTCACTCACCCGCTCATCCACTCACGCCACTCACTCCCTCATTCACTCACCCACTCACCCACTCAACCACTCACTCACACACGCACTGACCCATCCACTCACCCACCCACTCACCCACCCACTCACCCTCCAATTCACCCACCCACCCACTCACCCACCCACTCACTCACCCACTCACTCCACTCACTCACACACCCACTTACTCCACTCAGTCACCCATCCAGCCACACACTCACTCATCCACTCACTCACAGAACCACCCACCCACGCACCGACACACTCACTCACTCACTCACTCACTCACCCACCCACACACTTACTCCACTCACTCACCCACCCACACACTCACTCACCCACTCAATCACTTAATCACTCACTCACCCACTCATTACTCACTCATTCACTCACTAACTCACACACACACACTCATTCACCCACTCACTCATTCATACTCACTCACACACCTACCCACTCTCCAACACACTCATTCACTCTCTCAATCACCCACTAATTCAATCACTTACTCACTCACCCACTCACTCACTCACTCACTCACTCACCCACCAACACACCCACACACCCACTCACTCATCCACTCACCCAGCAACTCACTCACTCACCCACCAAGCCATTCACTGACATTCACTCACCCACGCACTCACTCACTCACTCACCAACACACTCATTTACTCACTAACTCACTCACCCACCCAATTACTCACTCATTCACACACTCACCCACCACTCACTCATCTACTCACTCACTCACTCACACTCACTCACCCATACCTCCAATCACTCATTCACCGACTCACTGACTCAATCACAGCAGCAGCATTGAAAAAGATTTAATCAAAAATTTTATATATATGTATAAATATAAATAATCAAAAGACATGACATGACATGAGCTGAGCTGAGCTAAAGAAGGGGGATATGCTGCGGGAACCTAGCCCACCTTGTTTGGCTGCATAAATAAAACACTTGGGTGAAGTGGCCTTGTTGCGAAGATGCATACTATTGTATTTTTCCAGGGTGCACTATGGTAGGATCCGACTGTGTGGCTCCTGATGCCACAAGGTAAGCCTGCAACACCCCACACCCCACCACACACATAATCCAGAGGGGCGCCCTGTGGAATAGCTGGCTGGCTGGCTGCATTCCACAGGGACCCGGCTCAAGCATTGCCAGCTTCCCCAGCAGCACCACCAGCGGCTCCAGCAGCCCAGCATTCAAAAAGCTTTTATATATATTTATATATATATATATAATATTTGATTATCAAAAGACATGAAATGACATGAGCTGAGCTGAGCTAAAGAAGAGGGATACGCTGCCTGCGGGAACCTGGCCCACCTTGTTGAGGGGGATCTAAAACACACCCCTGGGTGAAGTCGCCTTGTTTCCAACAGGCGAACCTTGGGATTTATCCCGGATCCCAAAGTCTTGTCCCTCCCGCCCACTGCCACGCCCCTTGTCCCGCCCACTGCGCCGCCCCTTGCCCCACCCTCTGTCCCGCCCACTGCCCCTCCCCTTGCCTCGCCCACTACTACAATCCTTGACCTGTCCACTGCCACGCCCGTTGTCCCGCCCACTGCCACGCCCCTTGCCCCGCACACTGCCACATGCATTGCCCCGCCCGCTGCCACGCCCCTTGCCCAGCTCACTGCCATTGCCAGCTTCCTCAGCAGCAGCAGCAGCAGCAGCATTGAAAAAGCTTTTATATATATTTATACATATATATATATATAAAATCTTTGATTATCAAAAGACATGTAAAATTTCAAAGACAATACATGCTGATTGATATAATGATCTGTTTATTATTCTCCAGGCATTCCACACACAAAAACCAACATAGTTATCATTCACTTCCTGATATTCTTCAGCTATTAAATCGAAAGGTGTATTCTCCTTTTACACTCCCCTGGGATAACCCACGTGTTCTGATGTTCATCCGGCAATAAACATTCCTTGGTCACAACATCCTAAACCTCAATGCTGGGACTTGCATCTCTTTGTGTCCAGGAGCATGATTCAATCCAATTAAACTGCTACCGCTATTATAACCCACTGTCTACATAATGGTCTTCTTCCTTGTTCACAGACACTTACATAGCAAACCGCAGGCCTTGTCAGATATTGCCCAGTGTCATGTCTGAAGAAGCCTGGGCCTGAGTTGTAGCCTGCTGAGGTTCAGGTAAAATATAACTCAGGTTACGATATGTGATGTAATGCAGATCTAATGTTCGGACTTGCTCTGAACTTTTCTTTCCTGAACTAAATTAAATATTATTCTCAGAGGATACTTCAACCCATTTTTCAGCTCATCTCTGAATTTAGTCTGGGTTACTGCATAAATACACGTGTTTGTACAGCAGCTCAAAAGCAGCAGCATATAGCTGGTAAAGTCTGCAATATACATCGGGTCATTGTAACCTGCAGAATAATACTGTTTTGTAATTCGCATTAATAAGAAAAATATCACTTAGGTTGCCCAGAGCAGTATGAAGTTACCGAAGTGTAAGATGATGGATTTCCTTCGGATCTCCATCTCCGGATCATTGTGATTCACATCATTCTTGCTGCCCCTCAGCCTCCTGCGGACTCTACTGGCCGCCAAAATGTATCCTACAGTCAGAGCATTGAGCAGCAATATCAGGAATATTGGGAGCAGTGGGGTTAAACAGCGGTGAATCCAGCCAAATGCTACCCAAGCAGTTACAGTGCAATACTCGGATTTTGCAATACAGCCCCAGAGTACATTGTCGAATGTGTAGGTGGGTTCATATATAAAGAACCAGGGGATGTTTTTTATACAGAACAGCAGGCACACGGTTCCTATAACCAGGGATGCAGTTTTCTCCGTGCAATATTTAGTCCTCAGCTTCTGGCAACAAATGGTAACAAAACGATCGAAAGTGAAAGCGATGGTTAACCAGACAGAAATATCGGTGACTGCACGCATCAGCGCTTGGAGGAAAGAACACACAGGTGTGATGAACAGGAAGATAATCGGGAAATAACAATCATTAATCCGAACCAGTATCACATCAGTGGTAATGACCAGCAGATCCGCCGCTGACATGGCCACCAGGTAGCAAGTGATACATCTGGAGAGACCGCATTTTCCCCGGGACAGGATCACAATCCTCACCACATTAGTTGTAAAAGGGAAACACACAGGAACAGGGAATCAGCCGTCAGGCTACAGCAAGGGAGCCAGTTACACAGGATTTGGTGTGAAATGTACTTTACTGCAGGATCTGGGGACTGGAACTGAACTCTTTACCGCTGCTAGAATTGTCCAGCAGAACAGGATTTTAACATGCAATTGCAATGTTAAATATCTGTGACTGTGGGGTAAAAACGCGAAAATAAACGACTTCACAAAGAGTATAGAATATACAAATGGACTCCGGAAATTTCCTCGGAGCTGTTATCCTTCTGCCACTGCAACTTCGTAGAAAGTGGGGTAGAAATCCACAGGAGATCCGAGTAAACTACTGGCCATTTAAATGTATGAATAAATGGACAGTGTGAAAATGAGTTATGGATAATTGCGAAAAGTAGCAGTTCAGTGATTCAAGAAGAATTTAACAGAAAACTAATTGAAAATAAGTCATGAGTGGTCAATTCTAAATTGGGAGATGTTTGGGGAGCGGTGAGAATGACGCCTGACCGAAATGCAGTGAATGCTAAAGGGGAACAACCGAGGGTGAGACAAAGAGCGGGATTTGGGTCCGTGGACAGGAAAGGGGAGCGGATACATGATGTGTGTACGAAATGGCCCAGAGTTCTCATGTTGTGTTCGCAGAATGGAGGCTATGAGTAAAGACCTTTGGACAAACTACTATCAAACACCACGATAATAGGGGAGTTGGTATGTTTCAACTCAACCAAGTTGCAACAGTTACGTTTATAATCCACCTGATAAACATTTAATCTGAACAACTGACTTCTTGGCCGGAAGTCTCAGGTCTTTACATTGGTGCCTTGTACAGTGCAACCCCCATCTGCACAAACTCTATCAATAACCACAAGGGGGAGAAGTTCAGATGTGATCATGAACAAACAACCTTATCTTGCACCTTCTTCTGTAATCCTAGGAAAAATATACATTCCAAAGTGCACAATGGCACAAGGGCCATAATCTTCACCTCGCTTTTGACGCCTCTAATAATGCAGCAAACTTCAGCGGGAGTTGTGGGTGGCGATCTCCAGACCGAAGCAAAGATACAGTACAAGTGACAATAGAGCCTGCAGTCCAGCCCAGGAGATACCTGCCGAGATTCAGCTTCAGAAAGGCTCCGTGGTGAGGTCTAAGCTCTGAATTGGCAGAATCCATCTTTAATATTAATCCGGCACATAGCAATATGGAGATTCTTTCTCTCTGGTGAGAAAGACTGGCGGAAAGTACATCCCAGGGGATGTGGGACATTATATGTACCTGAGTTTCCAGCACAATCTATCAACAATGTAAGATATGCTCAGAAGTGTTTGATTCGGATTCCTTTGGTGTGCAGGATAATGTGACATAAAGCAGTTGTTCCAAATTGATATACGGAAAGAGCTCCATGTGTTCATTTGTAAAAAAAATAGAGACAGGCAGAGAGCGGGAGAGAGACTACATATACAAAAGAAACATCGGCACAGAAAAGATATCCTGAACAAGATAAGGCGGCCGGTGTAGAAATAATTAACTGCATTCCCGTTCAACTGTGTTTAGACAATACAGTCTTAGCTGGAAATTGAATCACATGGTTATATAAGATTAATATAGTTAAGTTTGAGTGTGTGGTATGTGGGGGGGGGGGGTGTGGTTACCATGGATACAGAAGTATAATAGAAATCTACAGAGAAAAATGGACACAGTAACTCTGAATAAAACACAAGAAATGGGCTGTCCTGTGCTGTTTACAAGATGGAGGTGGGCCTCCTTCTTGAACCGCTGCAGTCCGTGTGGTGACGGTGCTCCACAGAGTTGTTAGCTGGTGAGCTGCATGAAATAATGGCGAAGATATGAGGAGATAATATTTCCGACTGGACATTGCAAACGGCCAAATCTGTCAGTAATTTATGTATCTGAACTATACAACCTCATAAAAGTTGGTGAAATCATGTCTCCTGATCAGTATTTGTCAAATCACATAATTAATTCAACAATTGGAACATTATTACAACAACAACAATAATTTCTACTTATAAAGCGTCTTTATAAAACATCCCGAGGTGCTTCACAGGAGTGCTATAAGACATAACAAATAAATTTGGCACCGAGCCACATAAGAATAAATTACGACCGATGACCAAAGGTTTGGTCAGAGGTAGGTTATAAGAACTGTCTTAAAGGAAGAAAGGGAGGTATAGAGGCGGTGAGGATTTAGGAAGGCTGTTCCAGAGCTCAGGGCTCATGCAACTGAAGGCACGACCACCAATGGTTGAGCAGTTATAATCAGGGATGCACAAGAGGGTAGAATTTGAGGAGCGCAGACATCTTGGGAGGTTGCGATGCTAAAGCAGATTACAGAGATAGCGAGGGACGAGGCCATGGAGGGATTTGTACACAGAAGGATAATTTTGGAATCGAGGTATTGTTGAACCGGGATCAATGTGGCTCAGCGAACACAGGTGGGATTTCGTGCGAGATTGGACATGCACTGGCGAGTTTTGAATGACCTCAAGTTTACATATGGTAGAATGTAGGAGGTCAGCCAGGAGTGTGTTGGAGCTGTACAAACTAGAGGTAATTAAGGCATGGATGGAGGTTTCAACAGCAGAGGAACTGAGGCAGGGGCGGAGCTGGGCAATGTTAAGGAGATGGAAACAGGTGGATTTAGTTATGCTGCAGATATATGGCCAGAAGATTATTTCCCGTTCTAATATGATAGCTAGATTGCGAACTGTCTGGTTCAGTCACAGACAGATGCACGGGAGAGGGATCGAGTCGTTGGTTAGTGAACACAGTTTGTGGCGGGACGCAAAGAAAATGTCATCGGTATTCCCATTATTTAATTGGACAACATTTCTGCTCAACAAGTACTGAATGTCAGACAAGCAGTCTGCCAATTTAGAGACATTGGAGGCCTCGAGAGAAGTGGGGGTGAGGTAGAGCTAGTTATCAGCAGCCGACATGTGGAAACTGAAGCTGTGTTTTCGGATGATGTCGGCAAGAGGCATCATATAGTGGAGAACAGGAGGGGGCCAATGATAAATTCCTAGGGAACACGATATGCAACGATTTATCGTGAGAATAGAAGCGAATACAAGTGATATTCTGGCTACGATTAGCGAGATACGGATGGAACCAGGCGTGTACACTCCCACCCAGTTGGAGAGGCATTGGTGGAAAATGGAGTACTCAACCATATCAAAGGCTGGGACTGGTCGACAATGATGAGGAGGGAAAGTTTATCTTTGTCAATGTCACAATGATGCCATTTGTGACTTTGATAAGAGCAGTTTCGGTAGTGTGGCATGGTGGATACCAGACTGAAGGGATTCAAACATGGAGTTCCGGGAGGCGACAACATGTTCAAGGACTTTGGAGTGGAAATTAAGGTTGGAGAGGGGGCTGTAGCTTGCAAGGCCAGTGTGGTGAAGGGTTGTTTTTTGAGGAGAGGGGTGATGACGGTAGATTTGAAGGAGATGAGAGGACATGAGCTGAGAGTACCGTTAACAATGTCAGCTAACACGGGAGTCAGAAAAGGAAGTTGTGTGGTCAGCAGCTTGGTGGGAATCGGGTCAAGTGAGCAGGAAGTGGGTCTCATGGATAAGATGAACATGGAGAGTTCAAGAGGGGCAGATCAGGGAGAGACTAGAGAGATATGCGACTTCAAGGCTAGCGCAGGGTGGAAACTTAGGGGACGTTTGACCCGTTGGGCTAGAGGAAGGAAGAAAAGTGGCAGAGGCAGCTGATTGGGTGGTCTCAATCTTTGAGACAACTAATTCCATGAGCTACTCACACTTCTTGTTGGAGGTGAGTGTGTAGGAGACTAGGGAGAGGAGTTTAACAAGAAGGTTAACAGTCGAGAATAGTAGCCAGGGGTTATATTTCCATTCTAGAATGATGTTGGATTAGTGAGCAGTTTTAGCAGACACGTGTAGGGCCCGATAATACTTTATGTGGTCTAGCCAAATCTGGCGTAGAATGGTTAAATCAGTTGTCCGACACATCCGTACAAGTCTGCGGCCCTTGGACTTGAGTGTGCGAGCCTGAGGGCTGTACCAGCGGAAAGGCCAGGGTGAGAGGGATTAATTGTTTTAATAGGAAATAGGGTATCAAAGGTGATGGTGAGGGTATATTTGGGGAGATTGGTGGCTGCAGAAATGTAATTGTCAATTAATTCATTATCTCCTCGGTTTAAACAGAGTCACAGTTTAAATATTGGTGATACATGAATAACAAACATTCTCGTAACAAAACGATTTGACAATTATTCTTGTTTCTAATTGCAGCTGCTATATAATGACAGGACAAAAAGGGAAACAATGTCCTTCTCTCACAGAATCCAAACACCACTGTTACAAGATACAATCAATATATCATTATTACTGTGTCTTAATGTTTCTATTTTCCAAGTTCTCCATCCCTTCAGTCTCCGGTTCCACTGCCAGTGCAATGTCCCAAATATAATCATTACATGTGTGTATAACTGACTGCAAATATTAAAAATGAAATTTGCGGCCACGGACCATAATTTTGCTTAGTGCACAAATTCAGCTCTGAGTAAATACATCACCACTGTGGTTTCAGGAATTGCTTGAAAACACAACCGTATTTCCCAGAATTGGCGTGAAATAAAACACTTGAATTTTACACTCGAGCAAAGTTAATATGGCCTTTCACTGTTTGTCAGAAGATGGTTTCTACAACTTCGTACCATACCTTGTAATGGCACTAAATGTATATATATACTACAGCAAGGTCCACAAACACAACATCTGGTTGGTAAAGTTGGCTACGGTTTGCGTTATTCGGAAAAACTGCCATGGGAAAGTTATACGAATGTCAGACTAGATTTTCGACAGGGTATCAAATCTAAAAACTTCTGATTCAAATAGGATCCCCGGCTGTTACATTTAAAAGCGAGTTAGATAAGTTAACCAGAGCATGCAAAGAGGAAAGCATTAGCAGCGTCGGGGTTCCTGACGCTGCTAACGATTAAATGAAACAATTTCACACTCTAACGACATCCCACTGTGTGAATACTGGGCTCATTCTCACTTGGAACCGCATTGCTCCGAGACATTCCATGTAAAACAATGTTAGATTTTGAATTGGGAATTCAAAAACATTGTAATATCAATAAACATCTCGCAAAGTTTGGAGCGAATGGAGGACAGATATTCTCGGAATTTCCGATAGTGACCCAAATCTGACAAATAATCACCTCAGGACCGACAGAACAATGACCAGGCCCTCCAGGTAATACAGCGAGACACGGAGTTATGCAATCGGTAACCAGTTAAAATGAGTGCTGGAAACTGTATAGGCAGCAGGATATCATCGGACATTTGTTCGTGTAGAACATTCAGATACACTTAAATTGGACCTGCGATTACCCAAAATCTCATTGCAGAAATGATGACTCTGGTGCTTGACGTATAAGAATGCAGGATTAGATCATTCTGCCCCACAAGCCTTTGCCACCATTCCAGTAGACCATGGGTGATCTGCACCCTATCTCCAATTACCGTCTTGGTTCAATACTCCTTGATACCCTGACCTTCACAAATCTATCGATCAGAGTCTGTAAAATTACAACTGACCATTAATTGACAGAATTTTGGGAGAACGAGTTTTAGATTTCTCCTCGACTTTGTGTGAGAAAGTGTTTCGTGATTTCACTCCGAACTCCAATTTTAAGATAATGCCTTCTGGTTTAGATTACACCGCCATTGGAAACAGTTTCTGTGCCGACACTATCGAACACATTTATCTATTTAAATAGCTCGGTTATATCACGCTTCATCCTTCTAAACACAGTGGAATACAAGGCAAGGTTATGTAACCTTTCCTCATATTTGAGTACTTTAAACCGTGGTATCTGTCTGGTTAACTTGCGCTCAAACCCCTCGAAGGCCAATCCATCTGTCCTGCGATATGCTGCCCAAAACTGAACGTATATACTCCAAATGGGATCTGACCAAATCTCTGTACAGCGAGAACAGCACTTCGTAAGTTGTAAATATCTTCCCCCTTGTGATAAAAGCCATAATTCGCTGAACATTTTTCCCTATTCTGTGGTTCCTTCCGTACAACCAACTATCGATCCAAGTCGTAAGATTACCGTTAATTGCGTGGGTTCCCATTTTTAAGAATAATAATTGAAAAACATTATCAATGCAGGGACTTAACTGACAATGTAATACAATTTGAGACGATGGGAACAGACATTCCAATGCACCGAGTACTTATCATATTTATTATTAAAATTACCGCAGCTGACACAATATTGCATGGGAATAACAATTTGGCGCTTTTGCTTCACAAACTAAGCACGTTACCGGGAACACCAATTACCACGCCGAGAACTGGAACACGGCAAATGGTAATACAATAAATCAAACTGTATTGATCTCTGAGAAATGATGGGGACTCTTGGTGCGGCACATGTTCCCATGGACCATGTGAGCTGATATAGTCAGAGATATTCTTAGTAATACAGGGGCGAAGCTTGCAGTAGGAGCATTAGGCTGCATTGATCCTGAGATTTGTGAGAGTCAGCGGGACAGTGAGACAACTTACTGCAATCTGTTCTCATTGAGTAACCTCTTCAAAGAGACTCTGCAGAGTGTTAAAAACAACAGCCGTAATATTGGACGTTAATTCTGATCATGTTTCTTCAAACAGAAACATGCAAGGCAATTTATTAGTACAGGGTGGTGGGAACTCATGAGACAGAATGTGAGATTTCAGTTTCCCGACTGAAGTGGGAAAGTTAGTCAGTGGTACAATGGGTGATAAAACACACTGGTTCGATACCCTGGGCTCTGCCACATAACCTGTAAATGTGAGGTAGAGGAATGTAATACAGACACAGATTACAGGGCGATATGACAGATGTGTTTAAAATTATTGACAGGATGGAAGAAGGTAGATAGAAGCAGACTGATTCCAGTAGATGTGTGTTGCACAACGAGGCGCTGTAGAAACTAGATGAAATAGAACACAATAGAACAGAGACAAGAGAGAGCGGGAGAAGCTTTTTTTTACAGGAATTGGGAAGGCGGTGGAGTTCAGTCACATGGATCGAGGTTGAGGCAGAAACTGTCAGAATTCAAAGACGATTGGGTCCGTGGCTGGAGGAAGAGACGTTAAAGGGATATGGGGAACGAGTGGGTAAATGTGACTAGAAATTCCTCTATCTCTCAGTATCTGAAGCGAAATTAAAGTGAATATGAGTGGATCACCGAGCGGACAGACTTACTGAGCGTACAGTCGATGTTCTATCACCCTGCAAGCGTTTGGTTTGAACAATAAAATTGTCCGATTAGTATAAAGGGACCATGACCCGGCATGGAGACGGTGCTTTGGTTAAAATGCAGGTATTGAATCTAAAACGGGTTTTTAAATGTGGACAAACCCAGGACAGCTGCATAGAGTGCCGCTGACTTGTTTCAATCGCGCTCTCACAGCACGGATTCCCGGTCTGACCTGTACCGCTGCAGGAATCGATGTGACAGAAACCAGCTGCCTCCAACCGGCTGAAGGCAGAACAATCTCCGCCGGGAGGGTGAAGGCGAGTCTGAGAACAGGCTGGTCACCGGTCAGTGGAGAAGATGAGTGAGAGAGTCTGTGTTCCTACATGGAGCACAATCCCACTCTCGGCATGGATTGTGATCACCAGGAATAATATCCGGCACTTTGCTGGAACCAGACTGAGAACAGCGGGTAGATTCTGATTGACGGGACTGAACAAATCCCGGTCCTGACTGTCCGAATTCCCAGGTATATGTCCATGATCGGCTGTCAGTGTCTATTTCCACAGCGGGAGTCAATGGGAGACAAACTGGAGCATTTTACAACAAGCTGAATATTCAGTAAAATATAACCTGTCAGATATTACCGAGTGTTACGGGAAAGGAAAGCAGGCAGGAAAAATGGGATTAAAATAATCCATTGAATCACTCATTGCACGATTCTCAGATAAAACGGAACCAGTTTGAAAGACATTACATGGGGAAATAATCTGAAGCTTTTATGGGGAGGTTAAAGAAAATTAGAAAGGCACCAAATGATCAGTCACTCAAAAAGGTCGAGCGGGAAATACAGTCACTGACTTTCAGCCATTTAATTGAATTGAGAAGAATAGTTTAAAATTTAATTACTGACATAAGAGCACTAATAAATTTAATCCCAACTTTATTCACGACTTTAGTAACGAAATTTAATCACTTACCGGCGATTCCCACGGCTGCTATAATCGGATAGTAAATCATTACCGCCTGTAGAACTGGTGGTAACCAGGAAAATGGATAGGCAAGAAACGGAACTCTCATTCTGTCCGAGAAGTGATGATGACTCTTAGCACTGAACACAGGGCTCCAACTGACTGTGAGATGAGAGCTGAAGAGAAAAACGTAATTATAATTGCGGGAGATTTCCCGTGGGACCATGAAAGATCAGGAGCATTGATATTACTTCTATTCATTTGGCAGCGCGTCAACACCCTTCACAGTAATGTTTGTGCTGCACTAATTATATCCAAACTAATAATGCAAGTGTTTGACGTGAAACCACCCAAAGATTGGAGTGATATTTTGCTCACATTTCCAATTAACAATGTACAGAAAGCCGGGCTCTGCCGGCATTGCTGCACCACATTTAACAGAAGCAGCTCCAGTTTTCCTCCAGGTATGTGAGACGGTTAAATCCTGTCGATGCACCAACTGAATTCCCCGAATTCTGAAACATGTTTCAATGTTTACACCACTCCGGCGTTCGTCACTCATCCGTTTCACTGTGGGAGTTCTGGTTGGCAATTGAATCAGAAATATATGTCTTTAGCACGGAAGTGGTCGGGCATTGCACCAGCACCTTGCAGAAAAATTATGTAAATGATAGTGTAAATTGTTGCTGAATTAATAGCGCATAAAATGCAGTCTCATACTACAGCTCACTCACTTATTTTGCCTGCATATCGTAAAATTGTCAAAATAAAGCTTGGTGATGAAGTGGAACAAGACATTGCAAAAATTCCGCTGTCTGACCATACAATTCGGAGAAGGATAAATGATATGTCATCTAACATTGAAGAAAATGTAGCACAGAAACTTACAAACTCGAATTTTGCTTTGCAAATCGACGAGTCGGTCGACATTATTGGTAAAGCACAATTATTATCATTTGTTCACTTCATTAATGAAAACAAGATATTGCACCATTTTTGTGCTGGAGAGAACTTCCAGAAAATACTAGAGGTCAAGGCATGTTTGATTCTGTGAATTCATATTTAGAAGACTTCAAAATTTCATGGGACTCATGTGTTGGAATCTGCACGGACGGTGCTCCATCTATGGTGGGTCATGTCAAAGGATTCATTACCCTCGCAAAAAAAATAATACCAACCATTCCCTTGGCAATTAGCAAATAGTCTCGAGGCCCTTAGCAGCCGGTCCCCTGGCCCTCAACCACCAGGCCCATGGCCCTTGACAACCTGTCCCAAAGCGCTCAGCAACCGGTCCCGCGGCCTTTAGCAACCGGTCTCTTGGCCCTTCACAACCGGTCTCTTGGCCCGTCGCAACCGGTCTCTTGGCCCTTAGCAACAGGTCTCTTGGCCCTTAGCAACAGGTCTCTTGGCCCTTCGCAATTGCCCCCTTGTCCCTTAGCAGCATGTCTCTTGGCCCTTAGTAAGAGGTCTCTTGGCCGTTAGCCATCAATCACTTGGCCCTTCGCATACCGTCACATAGCCCATAGCAAACGGTCTCTTGACCCTTCACAAACGGTCTCTTGGCCCTTCGCAACCGGTCTCTTGGCCCTTAGTAACCGGTCTTTTGGCCCTTAGCAACAGGTCTCTTGGACGTCAGCCATCAGTCACTTGGCCCTTCGCAAACCGTCACATGGCCCTTAGCAAACGGTCTCTTGACCCTAAGCAACCGGTCCTTTGGCCCTTAGCATATGCTCCCTTGGCCCACAGCAACCAACACTTGGCCCTTAGCAACTGGTGCTTCGGCCCTCAGCCACCAGTCCCTTGGCCCTAAGTCACCGGTCATTTGGCCCTCAACAACCAGTCACTTGACCTCGGCAACCGGTCCCTTGGCTCAAAGCAACTGGTCTCGTGGCCCTCTACCACCATCACTTTGCCCTCAGCCACCAGTAACTTGGCCCTCTGCAACTGGTCCTTTGGTCCTTAGCAACCGGTCCCGTGGACCTTAGCAGACAATCCCATGGCCCTTAGCCACCAGTCCCATGGCCTCGGCAACAAGTCGCTTAGCCCTCAGCAGCTGGTCCATTGCTGCTCAACAACCGGACTCTTGCCGCTTAGCAGCCAACCCTTGGCCCTCAGCAACCGGTTCCTTAGTCACAGGTCCGTTGGCCCTCAGCAACTTGGTCCTCAGCGATCGACCCCTTGGCCCTCAGCAACCAGCCCCTTGGTGGTTAGCAACCAACACTTGCCACTTAGCACCAGGTCCCATCGCCCTGAGCAACAGGCCCTTAGCCCTCAGCCACTGGGCGTTTCGCTCTTAGCAACAAGTTACTTAGCCCTTCGCAACCTGTCCCTTGGCCCTTAGCAACCGATGCCCTAACACTTAGCGATAAGTCGCTTGACACTCAGCCGCCCGATCCTTAGCCCTCAGTCACTGGTTTCTTTGCTCTTAGCAACCAGTTCCTTGGCCCTGAGCAACCAGTTCCTTGGCCCTTAGCAATCAGTCCCATGGCCCTTAGCAAACAGTCTTTAGGCCCTTCGCAGCCGGTTCCTTGGCCCTTAAGCAGTATAATGTGGCTAAATGTAAGGTTATCCACTTTGGTAGCAAAAACAGGACGGCAGATAATTATCTGAATGTTGACAGATTAGTAAAAGGGGAGGTGCAAAGAGACCTGGGTGTCATGGTACTTCAGTCGTTGAAGGTAGGCATGCAGGTACAGCAGGCAGTAAAGAAACCAAATGGCATGCTGGCCTTCATAGCGAGGGGATTTGCGTATAAGAGCAGGGAGGTCTTACTGCAGTTGCACAGGGCCTTGGTGAGACCACACGGTGAGTATTGTGTGCAGTTTTGGTCTCCTAATCTGAGGAAGGACATTCTTGCTATTGAGGGAGTGCAGTGAAGGTTCACTGGGATGGCAGGACTGACATATGAGGAAAGACTGGATCGGCGAGGCTTATACTCACTGAAATTAAGAAGAATGACAGGGGATCTCATAGAAACTTTTTACATTTTGATGGGACTGGACAGGTTATATGCAGGAAGAATGTTCACGATGTTGGGGAAGTCCAGAACCAGGGGTGACAGTCTAAAGATAAGGGGTAAGCCATATAGGACTGAGCTGAGGAGAATCTTTTTCACCCAGAGAGTTGTGAATCTGTGGAATTCTCTACCATCGAAAGTTGTTAAGTCCAGATAATTGGGCATATTCAAAAGGGAGATAGATGTCACCCTTCCAGCTAAAAGATCATGGGATATGGAGACAAGGCAGGGGTGGGGTACTGAGGTTGCATGATCAGCCATGATCATTTTGAATGGTAGTGCAGGCTCGAAGGGCCGAATGGCCTATTTTCCATGTTTCTTTGTTTAGCCACCGTACCCTTGGCCCTGAGCAACTGGTCCCTTGGCTCTGAGCAACAGATCCCTTGGTCCACAGCAACCGGTCTCTGATACTAAGAAAACGGTTCCTTGGCCCTTAGCAACTGGTCTCTTGGCCGTTAGCAGCCAACACTTGCCACTTAGCCCTCAGCCACTGGTCGTTTCGCTCTGTGCAGCAAGGCACTTGGCCTTTAGCAACCAGTCCGTTGGCCCATGGCAACTGGTCCCTTGCTGCACAGCAACCAACACGTGGCTCTTCGCAACCGGTGCCTTGGCCCTCAGCCACCAGAAACTTCATGCTCAGCCACCCGATCCCTAGCCCTCAGCCACCGGTCGTTTCACTCCTAGCAGCAAGGCACTTGGGCCTTAAAAACCAGTCCCTGTCCCTTCGCAACTGGTCCCTTGTCCCTTAGCAACTGGTCCCTTGTCCCTTAGCAACTAGGGCCTTGGCCCTTAGCAACTGGTCCCTTGGCCCTTAGCAACTGGTCCCTTGTCCCTTAACAACTAGGCCTTTGGCCCTTAGCAACTGGTCCCTTGGCGCTTCGCAAATAGTCTCTCGTCCCTTAGCAACTGGTCTCCTGACCCTCTGCCACCAAGTGTCAAGGCCCTCAGCAACCAGTCACTTGGGCCTTGGCACCCAATCATTGCCTCTAAGCAAACAGTCCCTTGGCCTGAACCACCATGGCTTTTCCCTCAGCAACTGCCATGTTTGTCCTCAGCAAGCAGTCCCTTGGCGCTCAGGATCCGGTCCCTTGGCACTCAACAAGCGGTCCCTTGGCCATCAACAACCGGTCCATTGGCTCCCAGCATCTGTAACTTGGTGCTCAGCAACTGGACCGTTGGCCCTCAGCAACTGGGCCCTTGGCCCTCAGCAGTCAATCTTTTGGCCCTCAGGAGCCAGTCCCTTGACCTTCAACCACCAGTCCCATAGCCCTGAGAAACTGTTCCCCTGGCCCTCAGCAACCGGTCCCTTCGCCCATAGCAACCGGTCCCTTGGCCCTTAGCAACCAGTCCCATGCCAATCATCAACCAGTCAATTGGCCCTCAGCCACTGGTCCCTCGCCCCTCAGCCATCGGTCATTTGACCCTCAGCCACTGGTCATTTGGCACTCAGCCACCAGTCATTTAACCCTCAGCCACCGGTCATTTGGCCCTTAGCAACCGGTCCCTTGGCCCTTAGCAACCGGTCCCTTGGCCATTAGCAGACAATCTCTTGCCATTTAGCAACCAGTCTCTTTGCCCTCAGCCACTGTTCTCTTCACCCTGAGGAACCGGACTTCAGCTCTCAGCCACCGGTTGTTTCGCTCTTAGCAGCAAGGCACTTGGGGCTCAGCCACCAGTCCCGTCACGCTCAGCCACCCAATCCTGAGCCCTCAGCCACCGGTCGTTTCGCTCATAGCAGCAAGGCACTTGCCCCTGAACGAAAAGTCCCTTGGGCCTTACCAACCGGTCCCTTGGCCCTTAGCAACTGTTTTATTGGCACTTAGCAACCAGTCTGTAGGCCCTTGGCAACCCGTTATTTGCCTCTCTGTCACCAGTGCCAAGGCCCGCGGCAACCGGTCACTTGGCCCTTAGCACCCAACCCTTGGCTCTAAGCAACCGGTCCCTTGGCCCTGAATCACCATTGCTTTGCCCTCAGCAACCGGCTGTTCTTCCCTCAGCCACCAGTCCCTTGGACCTCAGCCACTGTAACTTGGGCCTTACCAACAGGTCCATTGGCTCTTAGCAACTGGTCCCTTGGCACTTAGAAACCAGTCCCTTGGCACTTAGCAACCAGTCCCTTGGCCCTAAGCAGGCAATCCCTTGGCCCTTAGCAACTGGTCCCTTGGTGTAAAGCAACTGGTCCATTGGCCTTCAGCAACTGGCCCATTTGCCGTTAGCAGCCAACACTTGCCACTTGGCAACCGGTCTCTTCGCCCTCAGCCACTGGTCACTTCGCCCTGAGCAACGTTTCCTCAGCCCTCAGCCACTGGTCATTTCGCTCTTAGCGGCAAGGCACTTGGCCCTTAGCAACCAGTCCTTTAGCCCGTAGCAACCAGTCCCTTGCCCACAGCAACCAACATTGGCCCGTAGCAAGCAGTCCCTTGCCCCACAGCAACCAACATTGGCCCATTGCAACCACTGCCTTGGCCCTGAGCGACCAGTCCCTTCATGCTCAGTCACCTGATCCTAAGCCCACAGACTCCGGTCGTTTCGATCCTAGCAGCAAGTCACTTGGCCCTTACCAACCGGTCCCTTGGCCCTTAGCAACTAGTCTTTAGGCCATAAGCAACTGGTCTCTTGGCCCTCTGCCACCAGTGCCATGACCCTCGGCAACCATTCACTTGGACATTAGCACCCAACCATTGGCTCTAAACAACCATTCCCTTGGCCCTTAACCACCATGGCTTTGCCCTCAGCAACCAGTAGTTTTGCCCTCAGCCATCAGTCCCTTGGCCCTCAACCACCGTTCCCTTTCACCCTCAGCCACCGGTCCCTTTGCCCTCAGCCACCGGTCCCTTGGCCCTCAGCCACCGGTCCCTTTCACCCTCAGCCACCGGTTCCTTTCACCCTCAGCCACCGGTCCCTTGGCCCTCAGCCACCGGTACCTTGGCCCTCAGCCACCGGTCCCTTTCACCCTCAGCCACCGGTCCCTTTCAACATCAGCCACCGCTCCCTTGGCCTTCAGCCACCGGTCCCTTTCACCCTCAACCACCGGTCCCTTTCACCCTCAACCTCCGGTCCCTTTCACCATCAGCCACCGTTCCCTTGGCCCTCAGCCTCTGGTCTATTTGTTTCTCCGCCACCGGTCCCTTGGCCCTTAGCAACTGGTCATTTGGCCCTTAGCAACTGGTCATTTGGCCCTTAGCAACTGGTCATTTGGACCTTAGCAACTGGTTATTTGGCACTTAGCAATCAACCTCTTGGCCCTTAGCAGCTGGTCCCTTGGTGCATAGCAAGCAGTCCCTTTGCCCGAAGGAACATGTCTCTTGGGCCTTAGCAACAGGTCCCTTTATCCTGAGCAACCGGTCCCTTGGCCCTCAGCAACTGGTCCCTTGGTGCATAATGAGCAGTCCCTTTCCCCGAAGGAACACGTCTCTTGGGCCTAAGCAACAGGTCCCTTTATCCTGAGCAACCGGTCCCTTGGCCCTCAGCAACTGGTCCCTTCTCCCTGAGCAACAAGCCCATTTGCCCTTAGCAACTGGTTCCTTGGCCTCCAGCAACCAAAACTTGGCCCTTAGCAACCGGTGCTTTGGCCCTCAGCGACAAAACCCTTGACACTCAGCCGCCCGATCCTTAGCCCTCAGTCGTCGGTTGTTTTGCTCTAAGCATCCAGTCCCTTGGACCTCAGCAACCAATCCCTTGGCCTCAGGAACCGCTCACTTGGCCCTGAACAACCTAGCCCTTGACACGAAGCAGCTGGTCCCTTGGGCATTAGCAGCCAACTCTTGCCACGTAGCAACCGGTCCATCTCCCTGAGCAACCAGCCCTCAGCCCTCAGCAACTGGTCCCTTGGCCCGCAACAGCCGGTCCTTTGGTTCTCAGAAACCGGTCCCTTGGCCCGAAGGAACCGGTCCATTGGCCCTAAGGAACTAGTCCCTTGCGCGAAGGAAACGCTCCCTCGCCCTTAGGAACCGGTCCCTTGTCTGAAGCAACCAGTCGCTTGGCCTTAAGCAACATGTCCCTTGTCTCTGAGCAACGAGTGCTTTGGTCCTCAGGCACCAGTCCCTTAGCCTTTAGTAACCAATACCTTGGCCCTTAGTAACCAATCCCTTTGGCCTTTAGCAACCAGTCCCTTGGAAATTAGCAACGAATCCCTTAGCCCTCAGCAACCAGTCCCTTAGCCCTTAGCAACCAGTCCTTTGGCCCTTAGCAACCGGACCCTTGGACCTTACCAACAGGTCATTTGGCACTTTGCTACTAGTCCCTTGTCCATTAGCAACCAGGCCTTTGGCCTTTAGCAACCAGTCCCTTAGCTCTTAGCAAACAGCCCCTTAGCATTTAGCGACCAGTCTTTTAGCCCTTTGCAACATGTCCCTTGGCCCTTAGCATCCGACCCTTTGGGACTTAGGAAATGGTCCCTTGGCCAATAGCAACAAGTCCCTTGGCCATTAGCAAAAGGTCCTTTGGCCATTAGCACCGGTCCATTGGCCATTATCAACAAGTCCCTTGCCGCTAAGCAACCGGTCCCTTGGCTCTTAACAACCGGTCCCATGCCGCTAATCAACCGGATCCTTGGCCCTTAGCAACCGGTCCCTTGCCGCTAATCAACCGGTTCCTTGGCCATTAGCAGCTAACACTTACCACTGAGTAACAAGTCTCTTCGCCCTCAGCCACTGGTCTCTTCGCCCTGAGCATCCGGACCTCAGCTCTCAGCCATCGGTTGTTTTGCTCTTAGCAGCAAGACACTTGGCCCTCAGCCATCGGTCACTTTGTCCTCAGCCACTGATCACTTGGGCCTCAGCCACTGGTCACTTGGGCCTCAGCCACCGGTCGTTTGGCTGTCAGCCACCGGACGCTTGGCCCTCAGCGACTAGACCCTTGGCCCTCAGACACTGGTCACTTGAGCTTCAGCCACCGGTCCATTGGCACTCAGCAACTAGACCCTTGGCGCTCAGGCACCGGTCCCTTGGCCCTCAGCAACTAGACCCTTGGTCCTCAGCCACCGGTCCCTTGGCCCTCAGCCACCGGTCCCGTGGCCCTCAGCCACCAGCCCCTTGGCCCTCAGCCACCGGTCCCTTGGCCCTCAGCCACCGGTCCCTTGATCCTCAGCCACCGGTCCCTTGGCCCTCAGCCACCGGCCCCTTGGCCCTCAGCCACCGGTCCCTTGGCCCTCAGCCACCGGTCCATTGTCCCTCAGCAACTAGTCCCTTAGTCCTCAGCCACCAGCCCCTTGGCCCTCAGTCACCGGTCCCTTGGCCCTCAGCCTCCAGCCCCTTAGCCCTCAGCCACCGGTCCCTTGGCCCTCAGCAACCGGTCCATTGGCCCACAGCAAAAAGACCCTTGGCCCTCAGCCACCAGTCCCTTGGCCCTCAGCCACCGGTCCCTTGGCACTCAGCCACCAGCCCCTTGGCCCGCAGCCACCGGTCCCTTGGCCCTCAGCACCGGTCAATTGGCCCTCTGCAAATAGACCCTTGGCCCTCAGCCACCGCTCACTTGGCCCTCAGCCACCAGCCCCTTGGCCCTCAGCCATCGGTTCCTTGGCCCTCAGCAACTGGTCCCTTGGCTCTCAGCGATCGGACCCTTGGCCCTCAGCAACTGGTCCTTTGGCTCTCAGCGACCGGACCCTTGGCCCTCAGCCACCGGTCCCTTGGCCCTCAGCCACCAGTCCCTTGGCCCTCAGCGACCAGTCACTTGGTCCTCAGCCACCAGTCCCTTGGCTCTCAGAGATCGGACCCTTGGCCCTCAGTCACCGGGTCCTTGACCCTCAGCCATTGGTCCCTTGACTCTCAGCAACCATTCCTTTGGCCATCACAACTGGTCCCTTGGCCCTCAGCAACCGGACATTTAGCACTTAGCACCTGGTGATTTAGCCATCAGCAATTGTTCTTTAGGCACTTCGCAATTGGTTCCTTGGCCCTCAGCCACCGGTCCCTTTTCTCTCAGCCACCGAGTCCTTTGCCCTCAGCCACCGGTCCCTTGGCTCTCAGCCGCCGGACCCTTGGCCCTCAGCGACCGGACACTTGGCCCGCAGCGACCGGACCCTTGGCCCTCAGCGACTGGTCCCTTGGCTCTCAGCCACCGGACCCTTGGCCCTCAGCCACCGGACCATTGGCCCTCAGCGACCGGACCCTTGGCCCTCAGCGACCGGACCCTTGGCCCTCAGTTACTGGTCCCTTGGCTCTCAAACACCGGACCCTTGGCCCTCAGCCACCGGACCCTTGGCCCTCAGCGACCGGACCCTTGGCTCTCAGCGACTCGTTCCTTGTCCATCAGCCGCCGGTCCATTGGCCCTCAGCCACCGGTCCCTTGGCACTGAGCAACGGGTCACTTGGCCCTCAGCCACCGGTCCATTGACCCTTAGCCACCAGTCCCTTGGCTCTCAGCCACCGGGTCCTTGGCCCTCAGCCACCGGCCCCTTGGCACTGAGCAACCGGTCCCTTGGCCCTTAGCCACCTGTCCCTTGGCCCTTAGCCACTGGTCCCTTGGCCCTCAGCCACCAGTCTCTTGGCCCCCAGCCACAGGTCGCTTGACGCTCAGCCACCGTTCCCTTGTCCCTCAGCCACCAGTCCCTTTGCCCTCAGCCATCAGTCCCTTGGCACTGAGCAACCAGTCATTTGGCCCTCAGCCACCGGTCCCTTGGCCCTCAGCCACCAGTCCCTTTGCCCTCAGCCACCAGACCCTAGGCACTGAGCAACCAGTCACTTGCCCCTCAGCCACCGGTCCCTTGTCCCTCAGTCACCAGTCCCTTTTCCCTCAGCCACCGGTCCCTTGGTCCTCAGCCACCTGTCCCTTGGCCCTCAGCCACTGGTCCCTTGGCTCTCAGCCACCGGTCCCTTGGCCCTCAGCCACCAGTCCCGTGGACCTCAGCCACCGGTCCCTTGGCCCTCAGCCTCCAGTCCCTTGGCCCTCAGCCAACAGTCTCTTGGCCCTCAGCCACCTGTCCCTTGGCCCTCAGCCACCGGTCCCTTGGCCCTCTGCCACCAGTCTTTTGGCCCTCAGCCACAGGTCGCTTGGCGCTCAGCCACTGGTCCCTTGTCCCTCAGCCACCAGTCCCTTTGCCCTCAGCCACCAGTCCCTTGGCACTGAGCAACCAGTCATTTGGCCCTCGCCCACCGGCCCCTTGGCCCTCAGCCACCGGTCACTTGGCCCTCAGACACCGGTCCCTTGGCCCTCAGCCACCAGTCCCGTGGACCTCAGCCACCGGTCTCTTGGCCCTCAGCCTCCAGTCCCTTGGCACTCAGCCAACAGTCTCTTGGCCCTCAGCCACCTGTCCCTTGGCCCTCAGCCACCGGTCCCTTGGCCCTCTGCCACCAGTCTTTTGACCCTCAGCCACAGGTCGCTTGGCGCTCAGCCACTGGTCCCTTGTCCCTCAGCCACCAGTCCCTTTGCCCTCAGCCACCAGTCCCTTGGCACTGAGCAACCAGTCACTTGGCCCTCAGCCACCGGCCCCTTGGTCCTCAGCCACCGGTCCCTTGGTCCTCAGCCACCGGTCCCTTGGCCCTCAGCCACCGGTCCCTTGGCCCTCAGCCACCAGTCCCTTGGCCCTCAGCCACCGGTCACTTGACCCTCAGCAACCAGTCCCTTGGCCCGCAGCCACTGGTCTCTTGGCCCTCAGCTACCGGTCACTAGGCTCTCAGCCACCGGGTCCTTGACCCTCAGCCACCAGTCCCTTGGCCCTCAGCCACCGGGTCCTTGACACTCAGCCACCAGTCCCTTGGCCCTCAGCCACCGGTCCCTTGACCCTCAGCCACCAGTCCCTTAGCCCTCAGCCACCGGTCACTTGACCCTCAGCCACCAGTCCCTTGGCCCGCAGCCACTGGTCTCTTGGCCCTCAGCTACCGGTCACTAGGCTCTCAGCCACCGGGTCCTTCACCCTCAGCCACCAGTCCCTTGGCCCTCAGCCACCAGTCCCTTGGCTCTCAGCGACCAGACCCTTGGCCCTCAGCAACTGGTCCCTTGGCTCTCAGCGACCGGACCCTTGGCCCTCAGCAACTGGTCCCTTGCTCTCAGCCACCGGTCCATTGGCCCTCAGCCACCGGTCCCTTGTCCCTCAGCCACCAGTCCCTTGGCCCTCAGCGACCAGTCCCTTGGCCCTCAGCCACCAGTTCCTTGGCCCTCAGCCACCGGTCCCTTGGCCCTCAGCCACCACCCCCTTGGCCCTCAGGCACCGGTCCCTTGGCTCTCACCCACCGGTCCCTTGGCCCTCAGCAACTAGTCCCTTGGTCCTCAGCCACCAGTCCCTTGGCTCTCAGCGACCGGACCCTTGGCCCTCAGCAACTGGTCCCTTGGCTCTCAGCGACCGGACCCTTGGCCCTCAGCCACCGGTCCATTGGCCCTCAGCCACCGGTCCCTTGTCCCTCAGCCACCAGTCCCTTGGCCCTCAGCGACCAGTCCCTTGGTCCTCAGACACCAGTCCCTTGGCTCTCAGCGACCGGACCCTTGGCCCTCAACCACCAGGTCCTTGACCCTCAGGCATTGGTCCCTTGACTCTCAGCAACCATTCCTTTGGCCATCACAACTGGTCCCTTGGCCCTCAGCAACCGGTCATTTAGCATTTAGCACCTGGTGATTAAGCCCTCAGCAATTGTTCTTTAGGCACTTCGCAATTGGTCCCTTGGCCCTCAACCACTGGTCCCTTGACCCTCAGCCACCGGATCCTTGATTCTCAGCCACCAGTCCCTTGGCCCTCAGCCACCGGGTCCTTGACACTCAGCCACCAGTCCCTTGGCCCTCAGCCACCGGTCCCTTGAACCTCAGCCACCAGTCCCTTAGCCGTCAGCCACTGGTCCCTTGGCCCTCAGCCACTGGTCCCTTGTCCCTCAGCCACCGGTCCCTTGATCCTCAGCCACAAGTCCCTTGGTCCTCAGCCACCAGTCCCTTGGCTCTTAGCGACTGGACCCTTGGCCCTCAGCCACCAGTTCCTTGGCCCTCAGCCACCGGTCCCTTGGCCCTCAGCCACCAGCCCCTTGGCCCTCAGCCACCGGTCCGTTGGCCCTCAGCAACTAGTCCCTTGGTCCTCAGCCACCAGTCCCTTGGCTCTCAGCGCCCGGACCCTTGGCCCTCAGCAACTGGTCCCTTGGCTCTCAGCGACCGGACCCTTGGCCCTCAGCCACCGGTCCCTTGGCCCTCAGCCACCGGTCCCTTGTCCCTCTGCCACCAGTCCCTTGGCCCTCAGCGACCAGTCCCTTGGTCCTCAGCCACCAGTCCCTTGGCTCTCAGCGACCGGACCCTTGGCCCTCAGCCACCGGGTCCTTGACCCTCAGGCATTGGTCCCTTGACTCTCAGCAACCATTCCTTTGGCCATCACAACTGGTCCCTTGGGCCTCAGCAACCGGTCATTTAGCACTTAGAACCTGGTGATTAAGCCCTCAGCAATTGTTCTTTAGGCACATCGCAATTGGTCCCTTGGCCCTCAGCCACTGGTCCCTTGACCCTCAGCCACCGGATCCTTGAACCTTAGCCACCAGTCCCTTGGCCCTCAGCCACCGTGTCCTTGACCTTCAGCCACCAATCCCTTGGCCCTCAGCCACCGGGTCCTTGACCCTCAGCCATCGGTCCCTTGACTCTCAGCAACCATTCATTTGGCCATCACAACTGGTTCCTTTTCCCTCAGCCACCGGTCATTTAGCACTTAGCACCTGGTGTTTTCGCCCTTCGCAATTGTTCTTTAGGCACTTCGCAATTGATCCCTTGGCTCTCAGCCACCGAGTCCTTCGCCCTCAGCCACCGGTCCCTTGACTCTCAGCCACCGGATCCTTGGCCCTCAGCGACCGGACCCTTGGCCCTCTGCGACCGGACCCTTGGCCCTCAGCGACTGGTCCCTTGGCTCTCAGCCACCGGAGCCTTGGCCCTCAGCCACCGGAACCTTCGCCCTCAGCGACCGGAAACTTGGCCCTCAGCGACGGTACCCTTGGCCCTCAGCGACTGGTCCCTTGGCTCTCAGCCACCGGACCCTTGGCCCTCAGCCACCGGACCCTTGGCCCTTAGCGACCGGACCCTTGGCTCTCAGCCACCAGTCCCTTGGCCCTCAGCCACCGGTTCCTTGGCCCTCAGCCACCACTCCCTAGGCACTGAGCAACCGGTCACTTGGCCCTCAGCCACCGGTCCGTTGACCCTTAGCCACCAGTCCCTTGGCCCTCAGCCACTGGTCCCGTCGACCCCAGCCACCGGTCCGTTGACCCTCAGACACCGGTCCCTTGGCCCTCAGCCAACAGTCTCTTGGCCCTCAACCAGCTGTCCCTTGGCCCTTAGCCACTGGTCCCTTGGCCCTCATCCACCATTCTCTTGGCCCTATGCCACAGGTCGCTTGACGCTCAGCCACCGGTCCCTTGTCACTCAGCCACCAGGCCCTTTGCCCTCAGCCACCGGTCCCTTTGCCCTCAGCAACCGGCCCCGTGGACCTCAGCCATCGGTCCCTTGGCCCTCAGCCACCGGTCGCTTGGCCCTCAGCCAACAGTCTCTTGGCCCTCAGCCACCTGACCCTTGGCCCTCAGTCACTGGTCCCTTGGCCCTCAGCCACCAGTCTCTTGGCCCTCAGCCACAGGTCGCTTGACGCTCAGCCACCGGTCCCTTGTCCCTCAGCCACCAGTCCCTTTGCCCACAGCCACCAGTCCCTTGGCACTGAGTAACCAGACACTTGGCCCTCAGCCACCGGTCCCTTGGCCCTCAGCCACCGGTCCCTTGGCCCTCAGCTACCGGTCCCTTGGCCCTCAGCCACTGGTCCCTTGGCACTCAGCCACCGGCCGCTTGGCCCTCAGCCACCGGTCCCTTGGCCCTCAGCCACCGGTCCATTGTCCCTCAGCAACTAGACCCTTGGCCCTCAGCCACCGCTCACTTGGCCCTCAGCCACCAGCCCCTTGGCCATCAGCCTCCGGGCAGTTGGCCCTCAGCCACCGGTCCATTGGCCCTCAGCAACTAGTCCCTTGGTCCTCAGCCACCAGTCCCTTGGCTCTCAGCGACTGGACCCTTGGCCCTTAGCAACTGGTCGCTTGGCTCTCAGCGACCGGACCCTTGGCCCTCAGCGACCGGACCCTTGGCCCTCAGCAACTGGTCTCTTGGCTCTCAGCGACTGGACCCTTGGCCCACAGCAACTGGTCCCTTGGTCCTCAGCCACCAGTCCCTTGGCTCTCAGCGACCGGACCCTTGGCCCTCAGCAACTGGTCCCTTGGCTCTCAGCGACCGGACCCTTGGCCCTCAGCCACCGGTCCCTTGGCCCTCATCCACCGGTCCCTTGTCCCTCAGCCACCAGTCCCTTGGCCCTCAGCGACAAGTCCCTTGGTCCTCAGCCACCAGTCCCTTGGCTCTCAGCGATCGGAGCCTTGGCCCTCAGCCACCGGGTCCTTGACCCTCAGCCATTGGTCACTTGACTCTCAGCAACCATTCCTTTGGCCATCACAATAGGTCCCTTGGCCCTCAGCAACCGGTCATTTAGCACTTAGCACCTGGTGATTTAGCTCTCAGCAATTGTTCTTTAGGCACTTCGCAATTGGTCCCTTGGCCCTCAGCCACCGGTCCCTTGGCTCTCAGCCACCGAGTCCTTCGGCCTCAGCCACCGGTACCTTGGCTCTCAGCCACCGGACCCTTGGCCCTCAGCGACTGGACCCTTGGCCCTCAGCGACCGGACCATTGGCCCTCAGCGACTGGTCCCTTGGCTCTCAGCGACTGGACCCTTGGCCTTCAGCCACCGGTCCCTTGGCCCTCAGCCACCGGTCCCTTGGCCCTCAGCCACCAGCCCCTTGGCCCTCAGCCACCGGTCCCTTGGCCCTCAGCCAACAGTCTCTAGGCCCTCAGCCACCTGTCCCTTGGCCCTCAGCCACCGGTCCCTTGGCCCTCTGCCACCAGTCTTTTGGCCCTCAGCCACAGGTCGCTTGGCGCTCAGCCACTGGTCCCTTGTCCCTCAGCCACCAGTCCCTTTGCCCTCACCACCAGTCCCTTGGCACTGAGCAACCAGTCACTTGGCCCTCAGCCACCGGCCACTTGGTCCTCAGCCACCGGTCCCTTGGCCCTCAGCCACCGGTCCCTTGGCCCTCAGCCACCAGTCCCTTGGCCCTCAGCCACCGGTCACTTGACCCTCAGCCACCAGTCCCTTGGCCCGCAGCCACTGGTCTCTTGGCCCTCAGCCACCGGTCACTAGGCTCTCAGCCACCGGGTCCTTGACCCTCAGCCACCAGTCCCTTGGCCCTCAGCCACCGGGTCCTTGACACTCAGCCACCAGTCCCTTGGCCCTCAGCCACCGGTCCCTTGACCCTCAGCCACCTGTCCCTTAGCCCTCAGCCACTGGTCCCTTGGCCCTCAGCCACTGGTCCCTTATCCCTCAGCCACCGGTCCCTTGACCCTCAGCCACCAGTCCCTTGGTCCTCAGCCACCAGTCCCTTGGCTCTCAGCGACTGGACCCTTGGCCCTCAGCCACCAGTTCCTTGGCCCTCAGCCACCGGACTCTTGGCCCTCAGCCACCACCCCCTTGGCCCTCAGCCACCGGTCCCTTGGCTCTCAGCCACCGGTCCCTTGGCCCTCAGCAACTAGTCCCTTGGTCCTCAGCCACCAGTCCCTTGGCTCTCAGCGACCAGACCCTTGGCCCTCAGCAACTGGTCCCTTGGCTCTCAGCGACCGGACCCTTGGCCCTCAGCCACCGGTCCATTGGCCCTCAGCCACCGGTCCCTTGTCCCTCAGCCACCAGTCCCTTGGCCCTCAGCGACCAGTCCCTTGGCACTCAGCCACCAGTTCCTTGGCCCTCAGCCACCGGTCCCTTGGCCCTCAGCCACCACCCCCTTGGCCCTCAGGCACCGGTCCCTTGGCTCTCACCCACCGGTCCCTTGGCCCTCAGCAACTAGTCCCTTGGTCCTCAGCCACCAGTCCCTTGGCTCTCAGCGACCGGACCCTTGGCCCTCAGCAACTGGTCCCTTGGCTCTCAGCGACCGGACCCTTGGCCCTCAGCCACCGGTCCATTGGCCCTCAGCCACCGGTCCCTTGTGCCTCAGCCACCAGTCCCTTGGCCCTCAGCGACCAGTCCCTTGGTCCTCAGACACCAGTCCCTTGGCTCTCAGCGACCGGACCCTTGGCCCTCAACCATCGGGTCCTTGACCCTCAGGCATTGGTCCCTTGACTCTCAGCAACCATTCCTTTGGCCATCACAACTGGTCCCTTGGCCCTCAGCAACCGGTCATTTAGCATTTAGCACCTGGTGATTAAGCCCTCAGCAATTGTTCTTTAGGCACTTCGCAATTGGTCCCTTGGCCCTCAGCCACTGGTCCCTTGACCCTCAGCCACCGGATCCTTGACTCTCAGCCACCAGTCCCTTGGCCCTCAGCCACCGGGTCCTTGACACCCAGCCACTAGTCCCTTGGCCCTCAGCCACCGGTCCCTTGAACCTCAGCCACCAGTCCCTTAGCCCTCAGCCACTGGTCCCTTGGCCCTCAGCCACTGGTCACTTGTCCCTCAGCCACCGGTCCCTTGATCCTCAGCCACAAGTCCCTTGGTCCTCAGCCACCAGTCCCTTGGCTTTCAGCGACTGGACCCTTGGCCCTCAGCCACCATTTCGTTGGCCCTCAGCCACCGGTCCCTCGGCCCTCAGCCACCAGCCCCTTGGCCCTCAGCCACCGGTCCCTTGGACCTCAGCAACTAGTCCCTTGGTCCTCAGCCACCAGTCCCTTGGCTCTCAGCGCCCGGACCCTTGGCCCTCAGCAACTGGTCCCTTGGCTCTCAGCGACCGGACCCTTGGCCCACAGCCACCGGTCCCTTGGCCCTCAGCCACCGGTCCCTTGTCCCTCAGCCACCAGTCCCTTGGCCCTCAGCGACCAGTCCCTTGGTCCTCAGCCACCAGTCCCTTGGCTCTCAGCGACCGGACCCTTGGCCCTCAGCCACCGGGTCCTTGACCCACAGGCATTGGTCCCTTGACTCTCAGCAACCATTCCTTTGGCCATCACAACTGGTCCCTTGGGCCTCAGCAACCGGTCATTTAGCACTTAGAACCTGGTGATTAAGCCCTCAGCAATTGTTCTTTAGGCACTTCGCAATTGGTCCCTTGGCCCTCAGCCACTGGTCCCTTGACCCTCAGCCACCGGATCCTTGAACCTCAGCCACCAGTCCCTTGGCCCTCAGCCACCGTGTCCTTGACCTTCAGCCACCAGTCCCTTGGCCCTCAGCCACCGGGTCCTTGACCATCAGCCATCGGTCCCTTGACTCTCAGCAACCATTCATTTGGCCATCACAACTGGTCCCTTGGCCCTCAGCCACCGGTCATTTAGCACTTAGCACCTGGTGTTTTCGCCCTTCGCAATTGTTCTTTAGGCACTTCGCAATTGATCCCTTCGCTCTCAGCCACCGAGTCCTTCGCCCTCAGCCACCGGTCCCTTGGCTCTCAGCCACCGGATCCTTGGCCCTCAGCGACCGGACCCTTGGCCCTCTGCGACCGGACCCTTGGCCCTCAGCGACTGGTCCCTTGGCTCTCAGCCACCGGAGCCTTGGCCCTCAGCCACCGGAACCTTCGCCCTCAGCGACCGGAAACTTGGCCCTCAGCGACGGTACCCTTGGCCCTCAGCGACTGGTCCCTTGGCTCTCAGCCACCGGACCCTTGGCCCTCAGCCACCGGACCCTTGGCCCTTAGCGACCGGACCCTTGGCTCTCAGCCACCAGTCCCTTGGCCCTCAGCCACCGGTTCCTTGGCCCTCAGCCACCACTCCCTAGGCACTGAGCAACAGGCCACTTGGCCCTCAGCCACCGGTCCGTTGACCCTTAGCCACCAGTCCCTTGGCCCTCAGCCACTGGTCCTGTGGACCCCAGCCACCGGTCCGTTGACCCTCAGACACCGGTCCCTTGGCCCTCAGCCAACAGTCTCTTGGCCCTCAGCCATCTGTCCCTTGGCCCTTAGCCACTGGTCCCTTGGCCCTCAGCCACCATTCTCTTGGCCCTATGCCACAGGTCGCTTGACGCTCAGCCACCGGTCCCTTGTCACTCAGCCACCAGGTCCTTTGCCCTCAGCCACTGGTCCCTTTGCCCTCAGCAACCTGCCCCGTGGACCTCAGCCATCGGTCCCTTGGCCCTCAGCCACCGTTCGCTTGGCCCTCAGCCAACAGTCTCTTGGCCCTCAGCCACCTGACCCTTGGCCCTCAGTCACTGGTCCCTTGGCCCTCAGCCACCAGTCTCTTGGCCCTCAGCCACAGGTCGCTTGACGCTCAGCCACCGGTCCCTTGTCCCTCAGCCATCAGTCCCTTTGCCCACAGCCACCAGTCCCTTGGCACTGAGTAACCAGTCACTTGGCCCTCAGCCACCGGTCCCTTGGCCCTCAGCCACCGGTCCCTTGGCCCTCAGCTACCGGTCCCTTGGCCCTCAGCCACTGGTCCCTTGGCACTCAGCCACCGGTCCATTGTCCCTCAGCAACTAGACCCTTGGCCCTCAGCCACCGCTCACTTGGCCCTCAGCCACCAGCCCCTTGGCCCTCAGCCTCCGGTCAGTTGTCCCTCAGCCACCGGTCCCTTGGCCCTCAGCAACTAGTCCCTTGGTCCTCAGCCACCAGTCCCTTGGCTCGCAGCGACTGGACCCTTGGCCCTCAGCAACTGGTCGCTTGGCTCTCAGCGACCGGACCCTTGGCCCTCAGCCACCGGTCCCTTGGCCCTCAGCAACTGGTCCCTTGGCTCTCAGCGACCGGACCCTTGGCCCTCAGCAACTGGTCTCTTGGCTCTCAGCGACTGGACCCTTGGCCCACAGCAACTGGTCCCTTGGTCCTCAGCCACCAGTCCCTTGGCTCTCAGCGACCGGACCCTTGGCCCTCAGCAACTGGTCCCTTGGCTCTCAGCGACCGGACCCTTGGCCCTCAGCCACCGGTCCCTTGGCCCTCATCCACCGGTCCCTTGTCCCTCAGCCACCAGTCCCTTGGCCCTCAGCGACAAGTCCCTTGGTCCTCAGCCACCAGTCCCTTGGCTCTCAGCGATCGGAGCCTTGGCCCTCAGCCACCGGATCCTTGACCCTCAGCCATTGGTCCCTTGACTCTCAGCAACCATTCCTTTGGCCATCACAATAGGTCCCTTGGCCCTCAGCAACCGGTCATTTAGCACTTAGCACCTGGTGATTTAGCTCTCAGCAATTGTTCTTTAGGCACTTCGCAATTGGTCCCTTGGCTCTCAGCCACCGAGTCCTTCGGCCCTCAGCCACCGGACCCTTGGCCCTCAGCGACCGGACCCTTGGCTCTCAGCGACTGGTTCCTTGTCCATCAGCCACGGGTCCCTTGGCCCTCAGCCACCGGTCCCTTGGCACTGAGTAACAGGTCACTTGGCCCTCAGCCACCGGTCCATTGACCCTTAGCCACCAGTCCCTTGGCCCTCAGCCACCGGGTCCTTGGCCCTCAGCCACCAGCCCCTTGGCACTGAGCAACCGGTCACTTGGCCCTCAGCCACCGGGTCCTTGGCCCTCAGCCACCAGCCCCTTGGCACTGAGCAACCGGTCACTTGGCCCTCAGCCACCGGTCCGTTGACCCTTAGCCACCAGTCCCTTGGCCCTCAGCCACCGGGTCCTTCGTCCTCAGCCACCGGCCCCTTGGCACTGCGCAACCGGTCCCTTGGCCCTTAGCCACCGGTCCCTTGGCCATCAGCCAACAGTCTCTTGTCCCTCAGCCACCTGTCCCTTGGCCCTCAGCCACTGGTCCCTTGGCCCTCAGCCACCGGTCCCTTGTCCCTCAGCCACCAGTCCCTTTGCCCTCAGCCACCAGTCCCTTGGCACTGAGCAACCAGTCACTTGGCCCTCAGCCACCGGTCCCTTGGCCCTCAGCCACCAGTCCCTTTGCCTTCAGCCACCAGTCCCTTGGCACTTTGCAACCAGTCACTTGGCCCTCAGCCACCGGTCCCTTGTCCCTCAGCCACCAGTCCATTTGCACTCAGCCACCAGTCCCTTGGCACTGAGCAACCGGTCACTTGGCCCTCAGCCACCGGTCCCTTGGCCCTCAGCCACCGGTTCCTTGGCCCTCAGCCACCCCGTCCCTTGGTCCTCAGCCACCTGTCCCTTGGCCCTCAGACACTGGTCCCTTCGCCCTCAGCCACCGGCCCCTTGGAACTGAGCAACCGGTCCCTTGGATCTTAGCCACCGGTCTCTTGGCCCTCAGCCAACAGTCCCTTGGCCCTCAGACACCTGTCCCTTGGCCCTTAGCCACTGGTCCCTTGGCCCTCAGCCACCAGTCTCTTGGCCCTCAGCCACAGGTCGCTTGACGCTCAGCCACCGGTCCCGTGTCCCTCAGCCACCCGTCCCTTTGCCCTCAGCCATCAGTCCCTTGGCACTGAGCAACCAGTTACTTGGCCCTCAGCCACCGGTCCCTTGGCCCTCAGCCACCAGTCCCTTGGCACTGAGCAACTGGTCACTTGGCCCTCAGCCACTGGTCCCTTGTCACTCAGCCGCCAGACCCTTTGCCCTCAGCCACCAGTCCCTTGGCACTGAGCAACCGGTCACTTGGCCCTCAGCCACCGGTCACTTGGCCCTCAGCCACCGGTCTCTTGGCCCTCAGCCACCAGTCTCTTGGCCCTCAGCCACAGGTCGCTTGACGCTCAGCCACCGGTCCCTTGTCCCTCCGCCCCCAGTCCCTTTGCCCTCAGCCACCAGTCCCTTGGCACTGAGCAACCAGTCACTTGGCCCTCAGCCACCGGTCCCTTGGCCCTCAGCCACCGGTCCCTTGGCCCTCAGCCACCGGTCCCTTGGCCCTCAGCCAACGGTCCCTTGGCCCTCAGCCACCGGTCCCTTGGCCCTCAGCCACCGGTCCCTTGGCCCTCAGCCACCGATCCCTTGCCCTCAGCAACCAGTCCCTTGGCCCTCAGCCACCTTCACTTGACCCTCAGCCACCAGTATCTTGGCTCTCAGCCACTGGTCTCTTGGCACTCAGCCACCGGTCCCTTGACCCTCAGCCACCGGACGCTTGGCCCTCAGCCACCAGTCCCTTGGTCCTTAACCACCAGTCCCTTGGCCCTCAGCCACCGGTCACTAGGCTCTCAGCCACCGGGTCCTTGACCCTCAGCCACCAGTCCCTTGGCCCTCAGCCACCAGTCCCTTGGACCTCAGCCACCAGTCACTTGGCTCTCAGCCACCGGGTCCTTGACTCTCAGCCACCATTCCCTTGGCCCTCAGCCACCGGGTCCTTGACACTCAGCCACCAGTCATTTGGCCCTCAGCCACCGGTCCCTTGACCCTCAGCCACCAGTCCCTTGGCCCTCAGCCACTGGTACCTTTGCCCTCAACCACTGGTCCCTTGTCCCTCAGCCACCAATCCCTTGGCCGTCAGCAACTGGTTCCTTGGCCCTCAGCCACCGGTCCCTTGAATCTCAGCCACCAGTCCCTTGGTCCTCAGCCACCAGTCCCTTGGCTCTCAGCGACCGGACCCTTGGCCCTCAGCCACCGGTCCCTTGGCCCTCAGCCACCGGTCACTTGGCTCTCAACCACCGCGTCCTTGACCCTCAGCCACCAGTCCCTTGGCCCTCAGCCACAGGGTCCTTGCCCCTCAGCCATCGGTCCCTTGACTCTCAGCAACCATTCCTTTGGTCATCACAACTGGTCCTTTGGCCCTCAGCAACCGCTCATTTACCACTTAGCACCTGGTGATTTAGCCCTCAGCAATTGTTCTTTAGGCACTTCGCAATTGGTCCCTTGGCCCTCAGCCACAGGTCCCTTGACTCTCAGCCACCGGATCCTTCACCCTCAGCCACCGGTCCCTTGGCTCTCAGCGACCGGACCATTGGCTCTCAGCGACCGGACCCTTGGCCCTCAGTGACTGGTCCCTTGTCCCTCAGCCACCGGTCCTTTGGCCCTCAGTCACCGGTCCCTTGGCCCTCAGCCACCGGTCCTTTGTCCCTCAGCCACCGGTCCCTTTGGCCCTCAGACACCGGTCCCTTTGGCCCTCAGCCACCGGTCCCTTTGACCTTCAGCTACCGTTCGCTTTGGCCCTCAGCCACCGGTCCCTTGGCCCTCAGACACCGGACCCTTGGCCCTCAGACAACGGTCCCTTGGCCCTCAGCCACCAGTCCATTGGCCCTCAGACACCGGTCCCTTGGCCCTCAGCCACCGGTCCCTTGGCCCTCCGCCACCGGTCCCTTGGCCCTCAGCGACCTGCCCCTTGGCCCTCAGCCACCAGTCCCTTGTCCCTCAGCCATCAGCCCCTTGGACCTCAGCCACCAGTCCATTGGCTCTCAGCCACCAGCCCCTTGGCCATCAGCCACCGGTCCCTTGGCACTGAGCCACCGGTCCCTTGGCCCTCAGCCACCGGTCCGTTGACCTCAGCCACTGGTCCCTTGGCCCTCAGCAACCCGTCCCTTGGCCCTCAGCCACCAGTCCCTTGGCCCTCAGCCACCGGTCCCTTTGACCTCAGCCACCGGACGCTTGGCGCTCAGCCACCAGTCCCTTGATCCTCAGCCACCAGTCCCTTGGCCCTCAGCCACCTGTCACTAGGCTCTCAGCCACCGGGTCCTTGACCCTCAGTCAACAGTCCCTTGGCCCTCAGCCACCGGTCCCTTGGCCATCAGCCACCAGTCCCTTGGACCTCAGCCACCGGTCACTTGGCTCTCAGCCACCGGGTCCTTGACCCTCAGCCACCAGTCCTTTGGCCCTCAGCCACCGGGTCCTTGACACTCAGCCACCAGCCCTTTGTCCCTCAGCCACCGGTCCCTTGACCCTCAGCCACCAGACCCTTGGCACTCAGCCACTGGTCTCTTGGCCCTCAGCCACTGGTCCCTTGTCCCTCAGCCTCCGGTCCCTTGACCCTCAGCCAACAGTCCCTTTGGCTCTCAGCGACTGGACTCTTGGCCCTCAGCCACCGGTACCTTGGCCCTCAGCCACCGGTCACTTGTCTCTCAGCCACCGCGTCCTTGACCCTCTGCCACCAGTCCATTGGCCCTCTGCCACTGGGTCCTTGACCCTCAGCCATCGGACCCTTGACTCTCAGCAACCATTCCTTTAGCCATCACAACTTGTCCCTTGGCCCTTAGCAACCGGTCATTTAGCACTTAGCACCTGGTGATTTAGCCCTCAGCAATTGTTCTTTAGGCACTTCGCAATTGCTCCCTTGGTCCTCAGCCACCATTCCCTTGGCCCTCAGCTATCGGATCCGTGACCCTCAGCCACCAGTCCCTTTGCCCTCAGCCACCGGTCCCTTGTCCCTCAGCCACCAGTCCCTTGGCCCTCAGCCACTGGTTCTTTGGCTCTCAGCCACCGGTACCATGACCCTCAGCCATCGGACCCTTGGTCCTCACCCACCGATCCCTTGACCCTCAGCCACCTGTACCTTGGTCCTCAGCCACCAGTCCCTTGGCTCTCAGCGACCGGACCCTTGGCCCTCAGCCACCGGTCCCTTGGCCCTCAGCCACCGGTCACTAGGCTCTCAGCCACCGGGTCCTGGACCCTCAGCTACCAGTCCCTTGGACCTCAGCCACCGGTCACTTGACTCTCAGCCACCGGGTCCTTGACCCTTAGCCACCATTCCGTTGGCCCTCAGCCATCGGATCCTTGACCCTCAGCCACCAGTCTCTTTGCCCTCAGCCACCGGTCCCTTGACCCTCAGCCACCAGTCCCTTGGCCCTCAGCCACTGGCTCCTTGGCCCTCAGCCACCGGTCCCTTGATCCTCAGCCACCAGTCCCTTGGTCCTCACCCACCGGTCCCTTGACCCTCAGCCACCAGTCCCTTGGTCCTCAGCCACCAGTCCCTTGGCACTCAGTGACCGGACCCTTGGCCCTCAGCCACCGGTCCCTTGGCCCTCAGCCACCGGTCACTTGGCTATCAGCAACCATTCCTTTGGCCATCACAACTGGTCCCTTGGCCCTCAGCAACCGGTCATTTAGCACTTAGCACCTGGTGATTTAGCCCTCAGCAATTGTTCTTTAGGCACTTCGCAATTGGTCCCTTGGCCCTCAGCCACCGGTCCCTTGGCCCTCAGACACCGGTCCCTTGGCCCTCAGCCACCGGTGCCTTGGCCCTCCGTCACCGGTCCCTTGGCCGTCAGCGACCGGTCCCTTGGCCCTCAGCCACCTGTCCCTTGGCCCTCAGCCACCGGTCCCTTGGCCCTCAGCCACCGGTCCCTTGGCCCTCAGACACCGGACCCTTGGCCCTCAGACAACGGTCCCTTGGCCCTCAGCCACCGGTCCATTGGCCCTCAGACACCGGTCCCTTGGCCCTCAGCCACCGGTCCCTTGGCCCTCCGCCACCGGTCCCTTGGCCCTCAGCGACCTGCCCCTTGGCCCTCAGCCACCAGTCCCTTGTCCCTCAGCCATCAGCCCCTTGGACCTCAGCCACCAGTCCATTGGCTCTCAGCCACCAGCCTTTTGGCCATCAGCCACCGGTCCCTTGGCACTGAGCCACCGGTCCCTTGGCCCTCAGCCACCGGTCCGTTGACCTCAGCCACCGGTCCCTTGGCCCTCAGCAACCCGTCCCTTGGCCCTCAGCCACCAGTCCCTTGGCCCTCAGCCACCGGTCCCTTTGACCTCAGCCACCGGACGCTTGGCGCTCAGCCTCCAGTCCCTTGATCCTGAGCCACCAGTCCCTTGGCCCTCAGCCACCTGTCACTAGGCTCTCAGCCACCGGGTCCTTGACCCTCAGTCAACAGTCCCTTGGCCCTCAGCCACCGGTCCCTTGGCCGTCAGCCACCAGTCCCTTGGACCTCAGCCACCGGTCACTTGGCTCTCAGCCACCGGGTCCTTGACCCTCAGCCACCAGCCCTTTGGCCCTCAGCCACCGGGTCCTTGACACTCAGCCACCAGCCCTTTGTCCCTCAGCCACCGGTCCCTTGACCCTCAGCCACCAGACCCTTGGCACTCAGCCACTGGTCTCTTGGCCCTCAGCCACTGGTCCCTTGTCCCTCAGCCTCCGGTCCCTTGACCCTCAGCCAACAGTCCCTTTGGCTCTCAGCGACTGGACTCTTGGCCCTCAGCCACCGGTACCTTGGCCCTCAGCCACCGGTCACTTGTCTCTCAGCTACCGCGTCCTTGACCCTCTGCCACCAGTCCATTGGCCCTCAGCCACTGGGTCCTTGACCCTCAGCCATCGGACCCTTGACTCTCAGCAACCATTCCTTTGGCCATCACAACTTGTCCCTTGGCCCTTAGCAACCGGTCATTTAGCACTTAGCACCTGGTGATTTAGCCCTCAGCAATTGTTCTTTAGGCACTTCGCAATTGCTCCCTTGGTCCTCAGCCACCATTCCCTTGGCCCTCAGCTATCGGATCCGTGACCCTCAGCCACCAGTCCCTTGGCCCTCAGCCACCGGTCACTAGGCTCTCAGCCACCGGGTCCTGGACCCTCAGCTACCAGTCCCTTGGACCTCAGCCACCGGTCATTTGGCTCTCAGCCACCGCGTCCTTGACCCTTAGCCACCATTCCGTTGGCCCTCAGCCATCGGATCCTTGACCCTCAGCCACCAGTCTCTTTGCCCTCAGCCACCGGTCCCTTGACCCTCAGCCACCAGTCCCTTGGCCCTCAGCCACTGGCTCCTTGGCCCTCAGCCACCGGTCCCTTGATCCTCAGCCACCAGTCCCTTGGTCCTCACCCACCGGTCCCTTGACCCTCAGCCACCAGTCCCTTGGTCCTCAGCCACCAGTCCCTTGGCACTCAGTGACCGGACCCTTGGCCCTCAGCCACCGGTCCCTTGGCCCTCAGCCACCGGTGACTTGGCTATCAGCAACCATTCCTTTGGCCATCACAACTGGTTCCTTGGCCCTCAGCAACCGGTCATTTAGCACTTAGCACCTGGTGATTTAGCCCTCAGCAATTGTTCTTTAGGCACTTCGCAATTGGTCCCTTGGCCCTCAGCCACCGGTCCCTTGGCCCTCAGACACCGGTCCCTTGGCCCTCAGCCACCGGTCCCTTGGCCCTCCGTCACCGGTCCCTTGGCCGTCAGCGACCGGTCCCTTGGCCCTCAGCCACCTGTCCCTTGGCCCTCAGCCACCGGTCCCTTGGCCCTCAGCCACCGGTCCCTTGGCCCTCAGACACCGGACCCTTGGCCCTCAGACAACGGTCCCTTGGCCCTCAGCCACCGGTCCATTGGCCCTCAGACACCGGTCCCTTGGCCCTCAGCCACCGGTCCCTTGGCCCTCCGCCACCGGTCCCTTGGCCCTCAGCGACCTGCCCCTTGGCCCTCAGCCACCAGTCCCTTGTCCCTCAGCCATCAGCCCCTTGGACCTCAGCCACCAGTCCATTGGCTCTCAGCCACCAGCCCCTTGGCCATCAGCCACCGGTCCCTTGGCACTGAGCCACCGGTCCCTTGGCCCTCAGCCACCGGTCCGTTGACCTCAGCCACCGGTCCCTTGGCCCTCAGCAACCCGTCCCTTGGCCCTCAGCCACCAGTCCCTTGGCCCTCAGCCACCGGTCCCTTTGACCTCAGCCACCGGACGCTTGGCGCTCAGCCACCAGTCCCTTGATCCTCAGCCACCAGTCCCTTGGCCCTCAGCCACCTGTCACTAGGCTCTCAGCCACCGGGTCCTTGACCCTCAGTCAACAGTCCCTTGGCCCTCGGCCACCGGTCCCTTGGCCGTCAGCCACCAGTAACTTGGACCTCAGCCACCGGTCACTTGGCTCTCAGCCACCGGGTCCATGACCCTCAGCCACCAGTCCTTTGTCCCTCAGCCACCGGTCCCTTGACCCTCAGCCACCAGACCCTTGGCACTCAGCCACTGGTCTCTTGGCCCTCAGCCACTGGTCCCTTGTCCCTCAGCCTCCGGTCCCTTGACCCTCAGCCAACAGTCCCTTTGGCTCTCAGCGACTGGACTCTTGGCCCTCAGCCACCGGTACCTTGGCCCTCAGCCACCGGTCACTTGTCTCTCAGCCACCGCGTCCTTGACCCTCTGCCACCAGTCCATTGGCCCTCAGCCACTGGGTCCTTGACCCTCAGCCATCGGACCCTTGACTCTCAGCAACCATTCCTTTGGCCATCACAACTTGTCCCTTGGCCCTTAGCAACCGGTCATTTAGTACTTAGCACCTGGTGATTTAGCCCTCAGCAATTGTTCTTTAGGCACTTCGCAATTGCTCCCTTGGTCCTCAGCCACCATTCCCTTGGCCCTCAGCTATCGGATCGTGACCCTCAGCCACCAGTCCCTTTGCCCTCAGCCACCGGTCCCTTGTCCCTCAGCCACCAGTCCCTTGGCCCTCAGCCACTGGTTCTTTGGCTCTCAGCCACCGGTACCTTGACCCTCAGCCATCGGATCCTTGGTCCTCACCCACCGATCCCGTGTCCCTCAGCCACCTGTACCTTGGTCCTCAGCCACCAGTCCCTTGGCTCTCAGCGACCGGACCCTTGGCCCTCAGCCACCGGTCCCTTGGCCCTCAGCCACCGGTCACTAGGCTCTCAGCCACCGGGTCCTTGACCCTTAGCCACCATTCCGTTGGCCCTCAGCCATCGGATCCTTGACCCTCAGCCACCAGTCTCTTTGCCCTCAGCCACCGGTCCCTTGACCCTCAGCCACCGGTCCTTTGGCCCTCAGTCACCGGTCCCTTGGCCCTCAGCCACCGGTCCTTTGTCCCTCAGCCACCGGTCCCTTTGGCCCTCAGACACCGGTCCCTTTGGCCCTCAGCCACCGGTCCCTTTGACCTTCAGCTACCGGTCGCTTTGGCCCTCAGCCACCGGTCCCTTGGCCCTCAGACACCGGACCCTTGGCCCTCAGACAACGGTCCCTTGGCCCTCAGCCACCTGTCCATTGGCCCTCAGACACCGGTCCCTTGGCCCTCAGCCACCGGTCCCTTGGCCCTCCGCCACCGGTCCCTTGGCCCTCAGCGACCTGCCCCTTGGCCCTCAGCCACCAGTCCCTTGTCCCTCAGCCATCAGCCCCTTGGACCTCAGCCACCAGTCCATTGGCTCTCAGCCACCAGCCCCTTGGCCATCAGCCACCGGTCCCTTGGCACTGAGCCACCGGTCCCTTGGCCCTCAGCCACCGGTCCGTTGACCTCAGCCACTGGTCCCTTGGCCCTCAGCAACACGTCCCTTGGCCCTCAGCCACCAGTCCCTTGGCCCTCAGCCACCGGTCCCTTTGACCTCAGCCACCGGACGCTTGGCGCTCAGCCACCAGTCCCTTGATCCTCAGCCACCAGTCCCTTGGCCCTCAGCCACCTGTCACTAGGCTCTCAGCCACCGGGTCCTTGACCCTCAGTCAACAGTCCCTTGGCCCTCAGCCACCGGTCCCTTGGCCATCAGCCACCAGTCCCTTGGACCTCAGCCACCGGTCACTTGGCTCTCAGCCACCGGGTCCTTGACCCTCAGCCACCAGTCCTTTGGCCCTCAGCCACCGGGTCCTTGACACTCAGCCACCAGCCCTTTGTCCCTCAGCCACCGGTCCCTTGACCCTCAGCCACCAGACCCTTGGCACTCAGCCACTGGTCTCTTGGCCCTCAGCCACTGGTCCCTTGTCCCTCAGCCTCCGGTCCCTTGACCCTCAGCCAACAGTCCCTTTGGCTCTCAGCGACTGGACTCTTGGCCCTCAGCCACCGGTACCTTGGCCCTCAGCCACCGGTCACTTGTCTCTCAGCCACCGCGTCCTTGACCCTCTGCCACCAGTCCATTGGCCCTCTGCCACTGGGTCCTTGACCCTCAGCCATCGGACCCTTGACTCTCAGCAACCATTCCTTTAGCCATCACAACTTGTCCCTTGGCCCTTAGCAACCGGTCATTTAGCACTTAGCACCTGGTGATTTAGCCCTCAGCAATTGTTCTTTAGGCACTTCGCAATTGCTCCCTTGGTCCTCAGCCACCATTCCCTTGGCCCTCAGCTATCGGATCCGTGACCCTCAGCCACCAGTCCCTTTGCCCTCAGCCACCGGTCCCTTGTCCCTCAGCCACCAGTCCCTTGGCCCTCAGCCACTGGTTCTTTGGCTCTCAGCCACCGGTACCATGACCCTCAGCCATCGGACCCTTGGTCCTCACCCACCGATCCCTTGACCCTCAGCCACCTGTACCTTGGTCCTCAGCCACCAGTCCCTTGGCTCTCAGCGACCGGACCCTTGGCCCTCAGCCACCGGTCCCTTGGCCCTCAGCCACCGGTCACTAGGCTCTCAGCCACCGGGTCCTGGACCCTCAGCTACCAGTCCCTTGGACCTCAGCCACCGGTCACTTGACTCTCAGCCACCGGGTCCTTGACCCTTAGCCACCATTCCGTTGGCCCTCAGCCATCGGATCCTTGACCCTCAGCCACCAGTCTCTTTGCCCTCAGCCACCGGTCCCTTGACCCTCAGCCACCAGTCCCTTGGCCCTCAGCCACTGGCTCCTTGGCCCTCAGCCACCGGTCCCTTGATCCTCAGCCACCAGTCCCTTGGTCCTCACCCACCGGTCCCTTGACCCTCAGCCACCAGTCCCTTGGTCCTCAGCCACCAGTCCCTTGGCACTCAGTGACCGGACCCTTGGCCCTCAGCCACGAATCCTTGGCCCTCAGCCACCGGTCACTTGGCTATCAGCAACCATTCCTTTGGCCATCACAACTGGTCCCTTGGCCCTCAGCAACCGGTCATTTAGCACTTAGCACCTGGTGATTTAGCCCTCAGCAATTGTTCTTTAGGCACTTCGCAATTGGTCCCTTGGCCCTCAGCCACCGGTCCCTTGGCCCTCAGACACCGGTCCCTTGGCCCTCAGCCACCGGTGCCTTGGCCCTCCGTCACCGGTCCCTTGGCCGTCAGCGACCGGTCCCTTGGCCCTCAGCCACCTGTCCCTTGGCCCTCAGCCACCGGTCCCTTGGCCCTCAGCCACCGGTCCCTTGGCCCTCAGACACCGGACCCTTGGCCCTCAGACAACGGTCCCTTGGCCCTCAGCCACCGGTCCATTGGCCCTCAGACACCGGTCCCTTGGCCCTCAGCCACCGGTCCCTTGGCCCTCCGCCACCGGTCCCTTGGCCCTCAGCGACCTGCCCCTTGGCCCTCAGCCACCAGTCCCTTGTCCCTCAGCCATCAGCCCCTTGGACCTCAGCCACCAGTCCATTGGCTCTCAGCCACCAGCCTTTTGGCCATCAGCCACCGGTCCCTTGGCACTGAGCCACCGGTCCCTTGGCCCTCAGCCACCGGTCCGTTGACCTCAGCCACCGGTCCCTTGGCCCTCAGCAACCCGTCCCTTGGCCCTCAGCCACCAGTCCCTTGGCCCTCAGCCACCGGTCCCTTTGACCTCAGCCACCGGACGCTTGGCGCTCAGCCACCAGTCCCTTGATCCTGAGCCACCAGTCCCTTGGCCCTCAGCCACCTGTCACTAGGCTCTCAGCCACCGGGTCCTTGACCCTCAGTCAACAGTCCCTTGGCCCTCAGCCACCGGTCCCTTGGCCGTCAGCCACCAGTCCCTTGGACCTCAGCCACCGGTCACTTGGCTCTCAGCCACCGGGTCCTTGACCCTCAGCCACCAGCCCTTTGGCCCTCAGCCACCGGGTCCTTGACACTCAGCCACCAGCCCTTTGTCCCTCAGCCACCGGTCCCTTGACCCTCAGCCACCAGACCCTTGGCACTCAGCCACTGGTCTCTTGGCCCTCAGCCACTGGTCCCTTGTCCCTCAGCCTCCGGTCCCTTGACCCTCAGCCAACAGTCCCTTTGGCTCTCAGCGACTGGACTCTTGGCCCTCAGCCACCGGTACCTTGGCCCTCAGCCACCGGTCACTTGTCTCTCAGCTACCGCGTCCTTGACCCTCTGCCACCAGTCCATTGGCCCTCAGCCACTGGGTCCTTGACCCTCAGCCATCGGACCCTTGACTCTCAGCAACCATTCCTTTGGCCATCACAACTTGTCCCTTGGCCCTTAGCAACCGGTCATTTAGCACTTAGCACCTGGTGATTTAGCCCTCAGCAATTGTTCTTTAGGCACTTCGCAATTGCTCCCTTGGTCCTCAGCCACCATTCCCTTGGCCCTCAGCTATCGGATCCGTGACCCTCAGCCACCAGTCCCTTTGCCCTCAGCCACCGGTCCCTTGTCCCTCAGCCACCAGTCCCTTGGCCCTCAGCCACTGGTTCTTTGGCTCTCAGCCACCGGTACCATGACCCTCAGCCATCGGACCCTTGGTCCTCACCCACCGATCCCTTGACCCTCAGCCACCTGTACCTTGGTCCTCAGCCACCAGTCCCTTGGCTCTCAGCGACCGGACCCTTGGCCCTCAGCCACCGGTCCCTTGGCCCTCAGCCACCGGTCACTAGGCTCTCAGCCACCGGGTCCTGGACCCTCAGCTACCAGTCCCTTGGACCTCAGCCACCGGACATTTGGCTCTCAGCCACCGCGTCCTTGACCCTTAGCCACCATTCCGTTGGCCCTCAGCCATCGGATCCTTGACCCTCAGCCACCAGTCTCTTTGCCCTCAGCCACCGGTCCCTTGACCCTCAGCCACCAGTCCCTTGGCCCTCAGCCACTGGCTCCTTGGCCCTCAGCCACCGGTCCCTTGATCCTCAGCCACCAGTCCCTTGGTCCTCACCCACCAGTCCCTTGACCCTCAGCCACCAGTCCCTTGGTCCTCAGCCACCAGTCCCTTGGCACTCAGTGACCGGACCCTTGGCCCTCAGCCACCGGTCCCTTGGCCCTCAGCCACCGGTGACTTGGCTATCAGCAACCATTCCTTTGGCCATCACAACTGGTTCCTTGGCCCTCAGCAACCGGTCATTTAGCACTTAGCACCTGGTGATTTAGCCCTCAGCAATTGTTCTTTAGGCACTTCGCAATTGGTCCCTTGGCCCTCAGCCACCGGTCCCTTGGCCCTCAGACACCGGTCCCTTGGCCCTCAGCCACCGGTCCCTTGGCCCTCCGTCACCGGTCCCTTGGCCGTCAGCGACCGGTCCCTTGGCCCTCAGCCACCTGTCCCTTGGCCCTCAGCCACCGGTCCCTTGGCCCTCAGCCACCGGTCCCTTGGCCCTCAGACACCGGACCCTTGGCCCTCAGACAACGGTCCCTTGGCCCTCAGCCACCGGTCCATTGGCCCTCAGACACCGGTCCCTTGGCCCTCAGCTACCGGTCCCTTGGCCCTCCGCCACCGGTCCCTTGGCCCTCAGCGACCTGCCCCTTGGCCCTCAGCCACCAGTCCCTTGTCCCTCAGCCATCAGCCCCTTGGACCTCAGCCACCAGTCCATTGGCTCTCAGCCACCAGCCCCTTGGCCATCAGCCACCGGTCCCTTGGCACTGAGCCACCGGTCCCTTGGCCCTCAGCCACCGGTCCGTTGACCTCAGCCACCAGTCCCTTGGCCCTCAGCAACCCGTCCCTTGGCCCTCAGCCACCAGTCCCTTGGCCCTCAGCCACCGGTCCCTTTGACCTCAGCCACCGGACGCTTGGCGCTCAGCCACCAGTCCCTTGATCCTCAGCCACCAGTCCCTTGGCCCTCAGCCACCTGTCACTAGGCTCTCAGCCACCGGGTCCTTGACCCTCAGTCAACAGTCCCTTGGCCCTCGGCCACCGGTCCCTTGGCCGTCAGCCACCAGTCCCTTGGACCTCAGCCACCGGTCACTTGGCTCTCAGCCACCGGGTCCATGACCCTCAGCCACCAGTCCTTTGGCCCTCAGCCACCGGGTCCTTGACACTCAGCCACCAGCCCTTTGTCCCTCAGCCACCGGTCCCTTGACCCTCAGCCACCAGACCCTTGGCACTCAGCCACTGGTCTCTTGGCCCTCAGCCACTGGTCCCTTGTCCCTCAGCCTCCGGTCCCTTGACCCTCAGCCAACAGTCCCTTTGGCTCTCAGCGACTGGACTCTTGGCCCTCAGCCACCGGTACCTTGGCCCTCAGCCACCGGTCACTTGTCTCTCAGCCACCGCGTCCTTGACCCTCTGCCACCAGTCCATTGGCCCTCAGCCACTGGGTCCTTGACCCTCAGCCATCGGACCCTTGACTCTCAGCAACCATTCCTTTGGCCATCACAACTTGTCCCTTGGCCCTTAGCAACCGGTCATTTAGCACTTAGCACCTGGTGATTTAGCCCTCAGCAATTGTTCTTTAGGCACTTCGCAATTGCTCCCTTGGTCCTCAGCCACCATTCCCTTGGCCCTCAGCTATCGGATCGTGACCCTCAGCCACCAGTCCCTTTGCCCTCAGCCACCGGTCCCTTGTCCCTCAGCCACCAGTCCCTTGGCCCTCAGCCACTGGTTCTTTGGCTCTCAGCCACCGGTACCTTGACCCTCAGCCATCGGACCCTTGGTCCTCACCCACCGATCCCGTGAAACTCAGCCACCTGTACCTTGGTCCTCAGCCACCAGTCCCTTGGCTCTCAGCGACCGGACCCTTGGCCCTCAGCCACCGGTCCCTTGGCCCTCAGCCACCGGTCACTAGGCTCTCAGCCACCGGGTCCTTGACCCTTAGCCACCATTCCGTTGGCCCTCAGCCATCGGATCCTTGACCCTCAGCCACCAGTCTCTTTGCCCTCAGCCACCGGTCCCTTGACCCTCAGCCACCAGTCCCTTGGCCCTCAGCCACTGGCTCCTTGGCCCTCAGCCACCGGTCCCTTGATCCTCAGCCACCAGTCCCTTGGTCCTCACCCACCGGTCCCTTGACCCTCAGCCACCAGTCCCTTGGTCCTCAGCCACCAGTCCCTTGGCACTCAGTGACCGGACCCTTGGCCCTCAGCCACCGGTCCCTTGGCCCTCAGCCACCGGTTACTTGGCTATCAGGAACCATTCCTTTGGCCATCACAACTGGTCCCTTGGCCCTCAGCAACCGGTCATTTAGCACTTAGCACCTGGTGATTTAGACCTCAGCAATTGTTCTTTAGGCACTTCGCAATTGGTCCCTTGGCCCTCAGCCACCGGTCCCTTGGCCCTCAGACACCGGTCCCTTGGCCCTCAGCCACCGGTCCCTTGGCCCTCCGTCACCGGTCCCTTGGCCGTCAGCGACCGGTCCCTTGGCCCTCAGCCACCTGTCCCTTGGCCCTCAGCCACCGGTCCCTTGGCCCTCAGCCACCGGTCACTTGGCTCTCAACCAACGCGTCCTTGACTCTCAGCCACCAGTCCCTTGGCCCTCAGCCACCTGGTCCTTGACCCTCAGCCCCCAGTCCCTTGGCCCTCAGCCACCGGGTCCTTGAACCTCAGCCATCGGTCCCTTGACTCTCAGCAACCATTCCTTTGGCCATCACTACTAATCCCTTGGCCCTCAGCAACCGGTCATTTAGCACTTAGCACCTGGTGATTTAGCCCTCAGCAATTGTTCTTTAGGCACTTCGCAATTGGTCCCTTGGCCCTCAGCCACCGGTCCCTTGGCCCTCAGACACCGGTCCCTTGGCCCTCAGCCACCGGTCCCTTGGCCCTCCGTCACCGGTCCCTTGGCCGTCAGCGACCGGTCCCTTGGCCCTCAGCCAGCGGTCCCTTGGCACTGAGCCACCAGCCCCTTGGCGCTCAGACACCGGTCACTTGACCCTCAGCCACCAGTCCCTTGGCCCTCAGCCACCGGTCCCTTGACCCTCAGCCACCGGTCCCTTGGCCCTCAGCCAGCAGTCCCTTGGCCCTCAGCCACCAGTCCCTTGGCCCTCAGCCATTGGTTCCTTGGCCCTCAGCCACAGTTCACTTGACCGTCAGTCACCATTCCCTTGGCCCTCAGCCACCGGTCCCTTGACCCTCAGCCACCAGTCCCTTGGCCCTCAGCCACTGGTTCCTTGGGCCTCAGCCACCGGTCCCTTGGCCCTCAGACACTGGTCCCTTGGCCCTCAGACACCGGTCCCTTGGCCCTCAGCCACCGGTCCCTTTGTCCCTCAGCCACAGGTCCCTTTGGCCCTCAGCCACCGGTCCCTTTGGCCCTCAGACAATGGTCCCTTGGCCCTCAGCGACCGATCCCTTGGCCCTCAGCCACCCGTCCCTTGTCCCTCAGCCACCGGTCCTTGGCCCTCAGCAACCCGTCCCTTGGCCCTCATCCACCGGTCCCTTGGCCCTCAGCCACCGGTCTCTTGGCACTCACAACCAGGCCCTTGGCCCTCAGCCACCGGTCTCTTGACCCTCACTCACCAGTCCCTTGGCCCTCAGCGACCGGTCCCTTAGCCGCCTCGTAATTGACCCCTTGATTTCTACCATATCCAGTCCCCTCAAAATTTTATACACCACATTGAGGTCTCCCCTCATCCTCCTCTGTTCCAAGGAAAGCAAACCCAACTGTCCATTCTGTCCTCATAGCTAAGAGTCTCCATTCCAGGCACTATCCTCGTAATTCTCCTCTGCATCTTCTCGACTGCAATCATGTCCTTCCTGGAATACGGCGACCAGAACTGCACGCAGTACTCCAGCTGAGGCATAAGCAGTGCATTATACAATTTAAGCATAATCTCCCTGCTCCTGTATCCTATGTCTTGGCCAATAAATGCAAGCGTTGTGTCTACATTCTTAACCATCTGATCCACCTGGCCTGCTACATTCAGGGATCTGTGGCCAAACACTCCTAGTTCCCTTTGTTAATCTGCACTTCTACGTGGCCTATCGTTTAATGTGCATAAATGTCCTTATTAGCCCTCCCCAAGTGCATTACCTCACACTTCTCCGAATTAAATCCGGCTGCATCATAAATTCACCAATAAAAAACTGTTCCTTTAGATGGTGGAATCGTGTGATACCACATGATTTACTTTATGTGACGGCTTTCAAACCCTCTCCAGCTTCCGTGGGGTGTGAGGCAGCCATGAGTAGCAGCATTTCCTATCAGCGCCCATAACCCGCTTGCTTCTGCAGCTGTTGCCACTGATCTACAAATAATTCAATTGCAGAGATAGGGCGCAAAGAATCATCAGGGAGAGCTGCATGGGCTCAAAAGCTAAATTAGAGGGACAGGATCAGTGGGACAGTTAATGTTCTGGGGCATGGTAATCGGCCAGAGCTGCAAACACATCAATGTACGATGGAGAGAACATTTTTCCTCTGGAGGAAAGGTCCAGCTCAGTGGGTATTGATCCTGCAGGGAGAAACGATTGATAGTTACTTTGTAATCGCTACAAATTCACGGCAGATCACGACGAACCAGAGCCTCAGACCGAGGAGGCAGAGGTATATGGGGTGCACACATTTACCAAAAAGTGTCCCCCGATAATGCGTAAATTTAAATTAAATGGACTCCCGGTGTCAATGGAGCTGGACAAGGGCGCGAGCCAGTCCATTATGAGCAAAATGACTTGAAATAAATTGTGGTGCAGCAAGGCCTCAAGGACAGTCTTGTCTCCCATTCGCACGAAACTGAGAACTTACACAAATGAACTGGTTCCCATAATCCGCAGTGCTACTGTAAAGGTATCCTATGGTGGAGCGGTGCAGAAGCTACCAATCTGTGTATTACCGGGCGATGGCCCCACGCTGTTCGGCAGGAGCTGGCTGGCAAAGAAACACTGGAACTGGGATCACGTCCAAGCGCTCTCGTCCACTGACGACACTTCGTGTGCCCAGGTCTTGAACAAGTTCCCTTCGCTGTTCAAACTAGGCATCGGAAAGTTCCAAGGAGCAAAAGTATAGATACATCTAAGTCCGGGGGCGCGACCCATCCATCACAAGGAGAGAGCAGTATCGTACATGATGAGAGAAAGAATAGAGATCAAGCTGGACTGCTGCAATGAGGGGGGAACATTTCGCCAATCGAATTCAACGAGTCTGATTGTTCCAGTCCTCAAGGGAGATGGCATCTTCAGAATTTGTGGCGATTACAAAGTAATTATAAATCGCTTCTCCCGACAGGATCAATACCCACTACCAAAAGCTGACGACCTTTTTGCGACACTGGCGGGAGGAAAGACGTTCACGAAGCTGGACTTGACCTCGGACTACATGATGCAGGAGTTGGAGGAATCATCGAAGGGCCTCACCTGCATCAACACGCACAAAAGTCATTTCATTTACAACAGATGCCCATTTGGGATTCGATCAGCCACTGCGATATTCCAGAGAAACATTGAAAGCTGACTGAAGTCGGTCCCGCGCACAGTGGTCTTCCAGGATAGCATATTGTTTACAGGTTGGGGCACAGTCGAGCATCTGTAGAACATGGAGGAGGTTGTTAATCGACTCAACTGCGTGGGGCTCAGGTTAAAACGCTCGAAGTGCGATTTCCTGGTGCCTGAGGTGTAGTTCCTGGGGAGAAGAATCGCGGTGAATGGCATCAGGCCCACTGATTCGAAGATTGAGGCAATCGAGAACACACCGAGGCCACAGAACGTGATGGAGCTGCTGTCGTTTCTAAGACTCCTGAACTACTTTGCCAAATTCTTACCGGGTCTCAGCACATTGTTCGAACCACTACACGCCTTACTGCGTAAAGGAGACGAATGGGTATGGGGCAAAAGCCAAGAAAACGCCTTTGGAAAAGCTAGAAAATTGTTATGCTCAAACAAATTGCTTGTGTTGTATGATCCATGTAGCGTTTGGTAAGAGCATGTGATGCATCATCGTATGGCGTTGGGTGTGTATTGCAACAAGCTAATGATTTTGCGAAATTGCAACCGGTTGCTTATACATCCAGGAGTCTGTCTAAGGCTGAGGGAGCTGACAGCATGCTTGAAAAAGAATCGTTAGCGTGTGTTTATCGGGTAAAGAAAATGCAATAATATCTGTTTGGGTTCAAATTTGAATTGGAAGCTGACAGTAAGCCATTGATAACCCTTTTTTTTCCAAAAGTAAGGGGATAAATATGAACGCATTGGCCCGCATTCTGAGATGGGCGCTCACATTATCCGCATACAACTATGCCATCCGCCACAGGCTAGGCAGGGAAAACCGTGCTGAGCTCTCAGTATGCTGCCATTGCCCACCACGCGGGGTGGAAATGGTGCAGCCCGCAGATTTAGCCATGGTGGTGAAAGCATTTGAGAGTGAGCAATTACCTGTCACAGCCCAACAGATTAGAACCAGGATGAGCCAGGACCCCTTACTGTCCTAGTAAAAAATTGTGTGCTTCACGGGAGCTGGTCTAGTGTCCCATTGTAAATGCAGGAAGAGATAAAGCCGTAACAGCGGCGCATGGATGAAATGTCTATACAGGCAGACTGCCTTCTGTGGGGTAATCAGGTAGTGGTCCTTCATCAGTGATCTCCACAGTATTCACCCAGGCACTGTAATGATGAAAGTGATAGACAGATCCCACGTGTGGTGGCCCGGTATCAATGTGAACTCAGAACCTGCGTGCACAAATGTAACACATGCTCACAGTTAACAATGCACCCAGGGAGGAGCCACTAAGTTTTTGATCTTGGCTCTCCAAGCCATGTTCCAGGGTCCATGTCGACTATGCAGGCCCGTTTTTGAGTAAAATGTTCCTAGTGGTTGTGGATGCATACTCCAAATGGATTGAATGTGAGATAATGTCGGCTAGCATGTCCGCTGCCACCACTGAAAGCCTGCGGGCCATGTTTGCCACGCACGGCCTGCCTGATGTCCTTGTGAGTGACAAATGGCCGTGTTTCACCCGTGCCGAGTTCAAAGAGTTCATGATCCATAATGGGATAAAAACATGTAACATCTGCCCCGTTCAAAAAAGCATCCAATGATCAGGCAGAGAGAGCAGTGCAAACTATCAAGCAGAGCTTGAAGAGGGTAACTGAAGGCTCACTGCAGACTCGCCTATCCCATATCATGATTAGCTACCACACGAGACCCCATTTTCCCACTGGGATTCCACCCGCTGAAAGACTCATGAAAAGTGAACTTAACACAAGGCTCTTGTTAGTCTACCCTGGTCTACGTGAACAGGTAGAGAGCAGGCGGCTTCAACAAAGTACATATGATGATAGCGCCAATGTGTCACGCGAAATTGTAATCAATGATCCTATATTTGTGTTGAACAATGAACAAGGTCCCAAGTGGCTTCCCGGTATAGTCGTGCCCAAAGAGGAGAGCAGGGGGTCTCTCGTCAAACTTTCAAATGGACTCATTCACAGGAAACACTTGGACCAAATTAAACTCAGATTCACGGACAATCCTCAATAACCCATATTGGACCCTACCTTCTGTGACCCAACAACATACACATCAGTGGCAACAGACACCACGGTTGGCCACGAAGCAGAACCCATCAGCCGCAGCAGCCCAGCAGGACTCACCACACCAGGCAGCCCAGCAAGGCCAGCTGCACAGTAGCCCAGCGAGGGCCCAACAAATGACGCAACAAAACCAGCATTTACACCGAGTCGATCAACCAGGGAAAGAAAGGCCACAGATCGACTCAACTTCGAAATAGTTACACCATTGACTTTGGGGGAGTTTTGTTATATATGTAAACCTTTAAATACATTGTCTAGCCACCAGAGGACTCATCCCATGGAGTCCCAAGGGAGTCCACAATCCCTTGGGAGCACCTGTATTAAGGAGGCCTCACAGGCTGGAGAGGCACTCTGGAGACCTGTAATAAAAGGCTAAGGTCACACTTTACTTTGAGCTCACAGTATCTAGTCAGACCCTGCATTCATGATTAACACCAAGGGCCAAGAGACTGGTTGCCGATGGCCAGGTGACCAGTTGCCAATGGCCAACTCACTGGTTGCTGAGGGCCAAGGGACCAGTTGCTAAGGGCGAAGAGAGTGGTTGCTTAGGACCAAAGGACCAGAGATTGAGCACCATGTGACCGGTTGCTTCGGGCCAAGGGGCCCGTTGCTAAAGGCCAAGTTGCTAGGCGAAGGGTCCAGTTGCAAACGATCAATTGTTTATTGCTAACAGCCAAGGTACTGGTTGCTAAGTGTTTTGGGACCGGTTGCTGATGGCCAAGATACCAGTTGCTAAAGGCCAAGGGACCCGTTGCTGTGGGCCAAGTGTTGATTGCTGTGGGCCAAGCCACCATTTGTGAAGGGCCAAGGGACTGGTTGCTTAGCGGAAGAGGCCGTTTTTTAAGGGCTAAGAGACCGGTTGCTATGGGCCAAGTGTCCGGATGTTAAGGGCCAAGGGGCCGGTGCCCGAGGGGCCGAGGGCCGAGGGTCCGGTGGCCGAGGGCCGAGGGGCAGGTGGCCATGTGACCGGTGGCTGAGGGCCAAGGGACCGGTGGCCGAGGGCCAAGGGACCAGTCACTGAGGGCCAAGGGACCGGTCGCTGAGGGCCAAGGGACCGGTCGCTGAGGGCCAAGGGACGAGTTGCTGAGGGCCAAGCGACCGGTCGCTGAGGGCCAAGGGGCCGGTCGCTGATGGCCAAGGGACCGGTCGCTGAGGGCCAAAGGGACCGGTCGCTAAGGGCCAAGGGACCGGTCGCTGAGGGCCAAAGGACTGGTTGCTGCGAGAAAAACTGCTGGTTGCTGAGTGCAGTGCTGCCAGTTGCCGAGGGCAAAGCAATGGTGGTTCTGGGCTAAGGGACGGGGTACATAGTTCCAACGGTTGGGTACAAATGGCCACATGACCAGTTACTGAGGGCTATGGTACAGTTGGCAGAGGGCCTAGTAACTGGTTGGTAAGGGCCAAGGGACCAGTTGCTCAGGGACAAGGGATCAGTTTGTAAGGGCCAAGTGCCCTGCTGCTAAGAGTGAAACGTCCGGTGGCTGCGGGCTAAGGGCCAAAGGACCAGTAGCCGAGGGCCTTCGCACTGGTGGCAGAGGGCCAAGAGACCTCTTGCTAAGGGCCAAGGGACCGATTGTTAAGGGACAAGGGACCGATTGCTAAGGGCCAAAAGACCTGTTGCTAAGGGCCAAGGGACCGATTGTTAAGTGCCAAGGCACCGATTGCTAAGGGCCAAGGGACCGATTGTTAAGGGCCAAGGGACCGATTGCTAAGGGCCAAGGAACGACTGCTAAGGGCCAAGGGACCGAATGCTAAGGGCCATGGGACCGATTGCTAAGGGCCATGGGACCGATTGCTAAGGGCCATGGGACCGATTGCTAAGGGCCAAGGGACCGATTGCTAAGGGCCAAGGGACCGATTGCTAAGGTCCAAGGGACTGATTGCTAAGGGCCATGGGACCGATTGCTAAGGTCCACGGGACCGATTGCTAAGGGCCAAGGGACCGATTGCTAAGAGCCAAGGGACCGATTGCTAAGGTCCAAGGGACTGATTGCTAAGGGCCATGGGACCGATTGCTAAGGTTCAAGGGACTGATTGCTAAGGGCCAAGTAACCGATTGCTAAGGGCCAAGGGACCGAATGCTAAGGGCCATGGGACCGATTGCTAAGGGCCATGGGACCGATTGCTAAGGGCCATGGGACCGATTGCTAAGGGCCATGGGACCGATTGCTAAGGGCCAAGGGACCGATTGCTAAGGGCCAAGGGACCGATTGCTAAGGGCCAAGGGACCAATTGCTAAGGTCCAAGGGACCGATTGCTGAGGGCCAAGGGACCGATTGCTACGGGCCAAGGGACTGCTGGTTGGTCAGGGACTGGCACCGAAAGGCCAAAACATGACTGCTAATGACCATGAGACAAGTGGCTGATGGCTGAGGGTTCGGTGGCTGACGGCTAAGGGACAGGATGCTAAGTGCCAAATGACCGGTGGCTGAGAGCCGAGGGCTTGGTGGCTGAGGGCCGAGGGACCCGTTGCTGAGGGCCGAGTTACCCGTTGCTGAGGGCCGAAGGACCCGTTGCTACGGGTTGAGGGACTGGTTGCTAAGGGCTAAGGGACTGGTTGCTGAGGGCTAAGGGAACTGGTGGGTGAAGGCCAAAGCACCGGTTGCTGAGGGGCAAGGGACGGGTTCCTTATGGTCAAGGGACCGGTTCCTTAGAACCAAGGGACCGGTTCCTGAGGGCCAAGGGACCGGTTCCTGAGGGCCAAGGGACCGGTTCCTGATGGCCAAGGGACCGGTTCCTGAGGGGCAAGGGACCGGTTCCTGACGGCCAGTGGACCGTTTCCTGAGGGCCAAGGGACCGGTACCTTAGGGCCAAGGGACCCGCTGCTAAGGGCGAAGGGACCCGTTGCTAATGCCCAAGAGACTGATTGCTAAGTGCTAAATGACCAGTTGCTGCGGGCCAAATGACCAGTTGCTAAGGGCCAAGGGGATCAGTGGCTGAGCGGCAAGGGGATCAGTGGCTGAGGGCCAAGGGGATCAGTGGTTGAGGGCCAAGGGGATCAGTGGCTGAGGGCCAAGGGGATCAGTGGCTGAGGTCCAAGGACTGGTTGCTGAGGGCAAAACTGCTCTTTGCTGAGGGCAAAGCCATGGTGGGTCAGGGCCAAGGGATCGGTTGCTCAGAGCTAAGCGTTGGGTGCTAATGGCCAAGTGAATGGTTGCCGAAGGCCTTGGCACTGGCGGCAGAGGGCCAAGAGACCAGTTGCTAAGGGCCTAGAGAAAAGTTGCTAAGGTTCAAGGGAGCAGTTGCTAAAGGCCAACGGCCTGGTTGTTAAGGGCCAAGTGACCAGTTTCTAAGTGCAAAGGAGCGTTTGGTCAGGGCCAAGGGTACAGTTGGTAAGTGCCAAGGGACCTGTTGGTAAAGGCCAAGGGACCGGTTGGTCAGGGCCATGGGACTGGTTGCTATGGGCCAGGTGTTGTGCCATTAAGAGCGAAATGAACAGTGGCTGAGGGCTGAGGAAACGTTGCTCAGGGCGAAGGGACCAGTGGCTGAGGGCGAAGAGACCAGTTGCCAACTGGCAAGTGTTGGCTGCTAATGGCAAATGGGTCAGTTGCTAAAGGCCAAGTGACCGGTTGCTTTGCACCAAGGGACCGGTTGCTAAGGGCGAATGACCGCCTGCTAAGGGCCAAGGGACTGGTTGCTAAGGGCCGAGGGACTGGTTGCTAAGGGCCAAAAGACTGGTTGCTAAGGGCCAAAAGACTGGTTGCTAAGGGCCAAAAGACTGGTTGCTGAGGGCCAAGGTACTGGTTCCTTAGGGCCAAGGGAACGGTTTCTGAGAACCAAAGGACCGGCTGTTGAGGGCCAGGGTCCAGTTGCTGAGGGCTAAGGGCCGGTTGCTGGGAGAGATGGACCGGTTGCTACGTGGCAAGAGTTCGCTGCTAATGCCCAAGGGACAGGTTGTTCAGGGCCAATTGAGCGGTTCCTGAGGCCAAGGGATTGGTTGCTGAGGACCAATGGACTGGATGCTCAGAGCAAAACAACCGATGACTGAGGGCTAAGGATCGGGCGGCTGAGTGTCAAGGGTTTTGTCGCTGAGGGCCAAAGCACCGGTTGCTAAGGGCCAAGTGTTAGTTGTTGGAGGCCAAGGAACCGGTTGCTAACGGAAAATGCACTTGTTGGTCAGGGTGAAGGGACCGGTGGCTGATGGCGAAAGGGACCGGTGGCTGAGGGCAAAAGTATTGGTTGCTGAGGTTAAAGCCATGGTGGTTAAGGGCCAAAGGAAATGTTGCTTAGAGCCAATGGTTGGGTGCTAATGGCCAAGTGAATGGTTGCCGAGGGCCTTGGCACTGGTGGCAGAGGGCCAAGAGGCCAGTTGCTAACGGCCTAGAGACATAGTTGCTAATGGCCAAGGGACCTGTTGGTAAGGGCCAAGTGCTCTGCTGCAAGGATCGAAACGACTGGAGGCTGTGGGCTTAGGATCGGGTGACTGAGCATGAAGGGACTGGTCGCTGAGGGCCAAGGCACTGGTTGCTACGGGCCAATGTTGGTTGCTGTGGGCTAAGGGACCGGTTGCTATGGGCCAAAGAACTGGATGCTAAGGGCCAAGTGCCTTGCCGCTAAGAGCGAAACGACCAGTGGCTGAGGGCTGAGGAAACGTTGCTCAGGGCAAAGGGACCAGTGGCTGAAGGCGAAGAGACCGGTTACGAAGTGGCAAGTGTTGGCTGCTAACGGCAAATGGGCCAGTTGCTAATGTCCAATGGACCGGTTGCTTCGCACCAAGAGACCAGTTGCTAAGGTCCAAGGGATTGCCTGCTAAGTCCCAAAGGACCGCCTACTAAGGGCCAAGGGACTGGTGGCTTTGCACCAAGGGACTGGTTGTTAAGGGCCAAGGGACTGGTTGCTAAGGGCCAAGGGACTGGTTGCTAAGGGCCAAGGGACTGGTTGATAAGGGTCAAGGGACTGGTTGCTAAGGGCCAAGAGACTTGATGCCAAGAGCAAAACAACCCGTGACTGAGGGCTAATGATCGGCGGCTGAGCATCAAGGGACTTGTCACTGAGGGCCAAAGCACAGGTTGGTAAAGGCCAAACGTTGGTTGCTGTGTGCCAAAGAACCAGTTGCTAAGTGCAAAACGACTGGTAGCTCAGGGCGAAGGGACCGGTTCCTTAGACCCAAGGCTTGGGTGCTCAGGGCCAAGTGACCAGTTGCCAAGGACTTGGCACTGGTGACAGAGGGCCAAAAAACTGGTTGCCAAGGGCCTACAGACTGGTTGATAAGGGCCAACAGAATAGTTGCTAAGGGCCAAGGGACCAGTTGGTAAGGGACAAGGGACCGGCTGCTAAGGGGCGAGGGAATGGCTGCTAAGGGGCCAAGCGACCGGTTGCTAAGGGCAAAGGACTGTTTGCTAAAGGCCAATGGATTCGTTGCTAAGGCCTAAGGGACTGGTGGCTGAGGGCCAATGCACCGGTTGCTCAGAGACAACGGACTGGTTCCTTAGGGCAAGGGACCGGTTCCTTAGGGTCAAGGGACCGGTTGCTGAGAACCAAAGGACCGGTTGTTGAGGGCCAAGGGACCAGTTGCTGATCGCAAAGGACAGTTGCTCAGGGAGATGGGACCGGTTGCTACGTGGCAAGAGTAGGCTGCTAAGAGTTAGGGACCAGCTGCTTAGTGCCAAGGGACCATTTGTTCAAGGCCAAGTGAATGGTTGCTGAGGCTATGGAACCGGTTGCTGGGTGCCAAGGGACTGGATGCTAAGAGCAAAACAACCGGTGACTGAGGGCTAAGGATCAGACGGCTGAGTGTTAAGGGACTTGTCAGTGAGGGCCAAAGCACCGATTGCTGAGGGCCAATTGTTTGTTGCTGTAGGCCAAGGAACCAGTTGCTAAGGGCGAATGGACTTGTTGCTCAGTGCGAAGGGACAGGTGGCTGAGGGCCAAGGGACCGGTTGCTCAGGACAAAGGGACCTGTTGCTTAGGGCCAAGGGACCAGTATCCTCAGGCAAAGGTATTGGTTGCGAAGCACCAAGGGACCAGTTGCTTCGGGCCAAGCGACCCGCTGCTCAGGTTGAAGTGACCCGTTGCTAAGGCCAAGAGACTGATTGCTAAGTTCCAAATGACCATTTGCTAAGGGCCAAGGGACCGGTGGCTGAGGGCCAAGGGACCAATTGCTAAGGGCCAATGGAGCACTTGGTAAGGGCCAAGGGACTGGTGATGATGGCCAAAGGATTGGTTGCTGAGGGCAAAACTGCTGGTTACTGAGGGCAAAGCCATGGTGGTTCAGGGCCAAGGGACCAGTTGCTCAGAGCTAATGGCTGGGTGCTAATGGCCAAATGAATGGTTGCTGAAGGCCTTGGCACTTGTGGCAGAGGCCCAAGAGACCACTTGCTAAGGGCGGACAGACTAGTTGCTAAGGGCTGAGGGAGCTGTTGCAACTGGCCAAAGGCCTGGTTGGTCAGGGCCAAGGGACTGTTGGTCAGGGCCAAGGCAACGGTTGATAAATGCCAAGGCACCGGTTGATAAAGGCCAAGGCAGATGTTGATAAAGGCCAAGGCACCGGTTGATAAATGCCAAGGCACCGATTGATAAAGGCCAAGGCACCGGTTGATAAAGGCCAAGGCACCGATTGATAAAGGCCAAGGCACCGGTGATAAAGGCCAAGGCACCGGTTTATAAAGGCCAAGACAGCGGTTGATAAAGGCCAAGGCACCGGTTGATAAAGGACAAGGCACCGATTGATAAAGGCCAAATACCGGTTGATAAAGGCCAAGGCAGCAGTTGATAAAGGCCAAGGCAGCGGTTGATAAAGGCCAAGGCACCGATTGATAAAGGCCAAGGCACCGGTTGATAAAGGCCAAGGCACCGGTTGATAAAGGCCAAGGCACCGGTTGATAAAGACCAAGGCACCGATTGATAAAGGCCAAGGCACCGGTTGATAAAGGCAAAGGCACCGGTTGATAAAGGCCAAGGCACCGGTTGATAAAGTCCAAGGGACTGGTTGGTAAGCACCAAGTGCATTGCTGCTAGAAGCTTAGGATCGGGTGACTGAGCATGAAGGGACTGGTGGCTGAGGGCCAAGTCACTGGTTGCTGTGGGCCAATGTTGGTTGCTGTGGGGCAAGGCACCAGTTGCTATGGGCCAAAGGACTGATTGCTAAGGGCCAGGTGCCTTGCCGCCAAGAGCGAAATGACCAGTGGCTGACGGCTGAGGAAACGTTGCTCAGGGTGAAGGGACCAGTGGCTGAGGGCGAAGAGACCAGTTGCTAAGTGGCAAGTGTTGGCTGCTAACGGCAAATGGGCCATTTGCTAATGTGCAAGGGACTGGTTGCTAAGGGCCAAGGGACTGGTTGCTGAGAGCCAGGGGACTGGTTGCGAAGTCCCAAGGGACTGGTTGCTAAAGGCCAAGGGACTGGTTGCTAAGGGTCAAGGGACTGGTTGCTAAGGGCCAAGAGACTGGTTGCTAAGGGCCAAGGGACTGGTTGCTAAGGGCCAAGGGACTGGTTGCTAAGAGCAAAACAACCGGTGACTGAGGGCTAAGGATCGGGCGGCTGAGTTTCAAGGGACTTGTCACTGAGGACCAAAGCACCAGTTGGTAAACGCCAAATGTTGGTTGCTGTGGGCACGGAACAAGTTGCTAAGGGCTCAGGGCGAAGGGACCGGTGGCTGAGGGCCTTGGCAGTGGTGCCAGAGAGCCAACAAAACGATTGGCAAGGGAGTACAGACTGGCTGCTAAGGGCCAACAGAATAGTTGCTCAGGGCCAAGAGCCTGGTTGGTAAGGGCCAAGGGACTTTTTGTTAAGGGGCAAGTGCCTTGCTGCTCGGAACGAAACGACCGGTGGCTGAGAGCTGAGGTCCGGTTGCTCAGGGCGAAGAGACCAGTGGCTGAGAGCTGAGGTCCGGTTGCTCAGGGCAAAGAGACCAGTGGCTGAGGGCGAAGAGACTGTTTGCTAAGTGGCAAGTGTTGACTGCTAATGGCCAAGGGACTGGTTCCTTAGGGCCAAGGGTCTGGTTCCTTAGGGCCAAGGGACCGGTTCCTTCGGGCCAAGGGACCGGTTCCTTAGGGCCAAGGGACCGGTTCCTTAGGGCCAAGGGACCGGTAGCTGAGAGGCAAGGGACTGGTTGCTCAGTACAAAGGGACCTGTTGCTTCGGGTGAAGCGACCCGTTGCTAAGGGCCAAGTGACTGATTGCTAAGTGCCAAATAACCAGTTGCTCAGTGCCAAAAGACCAATTGCTTAGGGCCAAAGACCAGTTACTTAGGGCCAAGGGGATCAGTGGCTGAAGGCCAAAGGGACTGGTGGTTCAGAGCCAAGATACAGGTGGTTGAGGGCCAAGGGCCTGGTGGCTGAGTGCCAAGGGCCTGGTGGCTGAGGGCCAAGGGACTGGTGGCTGAGAGAAAAACTGCTGGTTGCTGAGGACAAAGCCATGGTGGGTCAGGGCCAAGGGACTGGTTGCTTAGAGCCAAACGTTGGGTGCTATTGGCCAAGTGAATGGTTGCCGAGGGTCTTGGCACTGGTGGCAGAGGGCCAAGGGACCAGTTGCTAAGTATCTAGAGAAAAGTTGCTAAGGGTCAAGGGAGCAGTTGCTAAGGGCCAACGGCCTGGTTGTTCAGGGCCAAGTGACCAGTTGCTAAGTGCAAAGGAGCCGTTGGTAAAGGCCAAGGGTCCAGTTGCTATGGGCCAAGGGACCGGTTGGTCAGGGCCAAGGATCCAGTTGGTAAGGGCCAAGAGTCCAGTTGGTAAGGGCCAAGGGTCCAGTTGGTAAGCACCAAGTGCCTTGCTGCCAAGAGCGAAACGACCGGAGGCTGTGGACTTAGGATCGGGTGACTGAGCAACAAGGGACTGGTCGCTGACAGCCAAGGCACTGCTTGCTATGGGCCAATGTTGTTTGCTGTGGGGTAGGGACCGGTTGCTACGGTTCAAGTGTTGTGCCGTTAAGAGCGAAATGACCAGTGGCTGAGGGCTGAGGAAACGTTGCTCAGGGCGAAGGGACCAGTGGCTGAGTGCGAAGAGACTGGTTGTCAAGTGCCAAGTATTGGCTGCTAATGGCAAATGGTCCAGTTGCTAAGGGCCAAGGGACTGGTTGCTTTACACCAAGGGACTGGTTGCTAAGGGGGAAGGACCGCCTACTGAGGGTCGAGTGACTGGTTGCTAATGGCCGAGGGACTGGTTGCTAAGACCCAAAAGACTGGTTGCTAAGGGCAAAACGGAATGGTTAATAATCGCCAAGGGACCGGTTCCTTCGGGCCAAGGGACCGGTTCCTTAGGACCAAGGGACTGGTTGCTCAGTACAAAGCTACCAGTTGCTTCGGGCCAAGTGACTTGTTGCTTCGGGACAAGGGACTGGTTGCTAAGCTCCAAGGGACCAGTTGCGAAGGGCGAGGGGACACGTTTCTCAGGGTGAAGTGACGTGTTGCTAAGGGCCAAGAGACTGATTGCTAAGTGCTAAATAACCAGTTTCTAAGTGCCAAATGACCAATTGCTTAGGTCCAAATGACCAATTGCTTATGGCCAAGGGGATCAGTGGCTGAAGGCCAAAAGGACCGGTGGTTGAGAGCCAAGGTACTGGTGGCTGAGGGCAGAACTGCTGGTGGCTTAGAGCTAAGCGTTGGGTGTTAATGGCCAAGTGAATGGTTGCCGAGAGCCTTGGCACTGGTGGCAGAGGGCCAAGAGACCAGTTGCTAAGGGCCGAGAGAAAAGTTGGTTCGGGTCAAGGGAGCAGTTGCTAAGGGCCAACGGCCTGGTTGTTAAGGGCCAGGTGACCAGTTGGTAAGTGCAAAGGAGCTGTTGGTAAGGGCCAAGGGTCCAGTTGGTCAGGGCCAAGGGTCCGGTTGGTCAGGGCCAAGGGACTGGTTGGTAAGGGCCAAGTGACCGGTTGGTAAGGGCCAAGGGACTGGTTGGTAAGCACCAAGTACCTTGCTGCCAAGAGCGAAACGACCAGAGGCTGTGGGCTTAGGATCGGGTGACTGAGCATGAAGGGCCTGGTTGCTGAGGGCCAAGGCACTGGTTGCTATGGGTCAATGTTGGTTGCTGTTGGGCAAGGGACCGGTTGCTACGGGCCAAAGGACTGGTTGCTAAGGGCCAAGTGCCTTGCTGCGAAGAGCGAAATGATCAGGGGCTGAGGGCTGAAAAAACTTTGCTCAGGGCGAAGGGACCAGTGGCTGAGGGCGAAGAGACCGGTTGGTAAGTGGCAAGTGTTGGCTGCTAATGGCAAATGGGCCAGTTGCTTTCACCGAGGGCCCGGTTGCCAAGGGCCGAGGGCCCGGTTGCCAAGGGCCGAGGGACCTGTTGCCAAGGGCATAGGGACTGGTTGCCAATGGCCGAGGGACCGATTGTAAGGGCCGAGAGACCGGTTGTTGAGGGCCGAGCGACTGGTTGCTAATGGCCAAGGGACTAGATGCTAAGAGCAAAACAACCGATGACTGAGGGCTAAGGATCGGACAGCTGATTGTCAAGGGACTTGTCACTGAGGGCCAAAGCACATGTTGGTAAAGGCCAAATGTTGGTTGCTGTGAATCAAGGAACCAGTTGCTAAGGGCGAAAAGACTGGTGGCTCAGGGTGAAGGGACCGGTGGCTGACGGAAAAACAGCAGATTGCTGAGGGCAAAGCAATGGTGGTTCAGGGCCAAGGGACTGGTTGCTTAGAGCCAAGGGTTGGGTGCTAAGGGCCAAGCGACCAGTTGCCGAGGGACTTGGTACTGGTGACAGAGAGCTAAACAACCAGTTGCCAAGGGTGTACAGACTGGTTGTTAAGGGCCAACAGAACAGTTGCTAAGGGTCAAGAGCCTAGTTGCTAAGGGCCAAGGGAACGGTTGGTAAGGGCCAAGGGACTTTTTGTTAAGGGGCAAGTGCCTTGCTGCTAGGAACGAAACGATGAATACGTGGATTGAACAGTAGTGCAGCAGGGAGGGATTCAAATTCCTGGGGCATTGGAACCGGTTCTGGGGGAGGTGGGAGCAGTACAAACTGGACGGTCTGCACCTGGGCAGGACTGGAACCAATGTCCTCGGGGAAGTGTTTCCGAGTGCTGATGGGGAGGAGTTAAACTAATATGGCAGGGGGATGGGAACCAATGCAGGGAGACAGAGGGAAACAAAAAGGAGACAAATGCAAAAGACAGAAAGGAGATGAGTAAAACGTGGAGGGCAGAGAAAGCCAAGAAAAAGAACAAAAAGGGCCACTGTACAGCAAAATTCTAAAAGGACAAAGGGTGTTAAAAAAAACAGGCCTGAAGACTTTGTGTCTTAATGCAAGGAGTATCCGTAATAATGTGGATGAATTAACTGTGCAAATAGATGTTAACAAATATGATGTGATTGGCATTACGGAGACTAGGCTCCAGGATGATCAGGGCTGGTAACTCAACATCCATGGGTATCCAACATTCAGGAAGGTAAGAATAAAAGGAAAAGGAGGTGGGGTAGCATTGCTGGTTAAAGAGGAGATTAATGCAATAGTTAGGAAAGACATTAGCTTGTATGATGTGGTATCTATAAGGGTAGAGCTGCAGAACACCAAAGGGCAAAAAACGTTAGTGGGAGTTGTGTACAGACCTCCAAACAGTAGTAGTGATGTTGGGTAGGGCAACAAACAGGAAATTAGGGGTGCATGCAAGAAAGGTGCAGCAGTTATAATGGGTGACTTTAATATGCACATAGATTGGGCTCGCCAAACTGGAAGCAATACGGTGGAGGAGGATTTCCTGGAGTGCATAAGGGATGGTTTTCTAGACCAATATGTCGAGGAAACAACTAGGGGGGAGGCCATCTTAGACTGGGTATTGTGTAATGAGAGAGGACTAATTAGCAATCTCGTTTTGCGAGGCCCCTTGGGGAAGAGTGACTATAATGTGGTGGAATTCTGCATTAGGATGGAGAATGAAACAGTTAATTCAGAGACCATGGTCCAGAACTTAAAGAAGGGTAACTTTCAAGGTATGAGGCGTGAATTGGCTAGGATAAATTGGCGAATGATGCTAAAGGGGTTGACTGTGGATGGGCAATGGCAGACATTTAGAGACCGCATGGATGAACTACAACAATTGTACATTCATGTCTGGAATAAAAATAAAAAAGGGAAGGTGGCTCAACCGTGGCTATCAAGGGAAATCAGGGATAGTATTAAAGCCAAGGAAGTGGCATACAAATTGGCCAGAAATAGCAGTGAACCTGGGGACTGGGAGCAATTTAGAACTCAGCAGAGGAGGACAAAGGATTTGATTAGGTCAGGGAGAATGGAGTACGAGAAGAAGCTTGCAGGGAACATTAAGACGGACTGCAAAAGTTTCGACAGATATGTAAGGAGAAAAAGGTTAGTGAAGACAAACATAGGTCCCCTGCAGTCAGAATCAGGGGAAGTCATAACGGGGAACAAAGAAATGGCAGACCAATTGAATTAGTACTTTGGTTCAGTATTCACTAAGGAGGACACGAACAACATTCTGGATATAAAAGGGGTCAGAGGTTCTAGTAAGGAGGAGGAACTGAGGGAAATCCTTAATAGTTGGGAAATTGTGTTGGGGAAATTGATTGAAGGCCGATAAATCCCCAGGTCCTGATGGACTGCATCCCAGAGTACTTAAGGAGGTGGAATTGGAAATAGTGGATGCGTTGACAGTCATTTTCCAACATTCCATTGACGCTGGATCAGTTCCTATCGAGTGGAGGGTAGCCAATGTAACCCCACTTTTTAAAAAAGGAGGGAGAGGGAAAACAGGGAATTATGACCTCAGTAGTGGGTAAAATGATGGAATCAATTATTAAGGATGTCATAGCAGCGCATTTGGAAAGAGGTGACATGATAGGTCCAAGTCAGCATGGATTTTTGAAAGGGAAATCACGCTTGACAAATCTTATGTAATTTTTTGAGGATGTTTCCAGTAGAGTGGACAAGGGAGAACCAGTTGATTTGTTATATTTGGACTTTCAGAAGGTTTTCGACAAGGTCCCAACACAAGAGATTAATGTGCAAAGATAAAGCACATGGGATTGGGGGTAGTGTGCTGACATGGATTGAGAACTGGTTGTCAGACATGAAGCAAAGAGTAGGAGTAAATGGGTACTTTTCGGAATGGCAGGCAGTGACTAGTGGGGTACCGCAAGGTTCTGTGCTGGGGCCCCAGCTGTTTACACTGTACATTAATGATTTAGACGAGGGCATTAAATGTAGTACCTCCAAATTTGCGGATGACACTAAGTTGGGTGGCAGTGTGAGCTGCGAGGAGGATGCTATGATGCTGCAGAGTGGCGAGGATAGGTTAGGTAAGCGGGCAAATGCATTGCAGATGAAGTATAATGTGGATAAATGTGAGGTTATCCACTTTGGTGGTAAAAACAGAGAGACAGACTAGTATCTGAATGGTGACAGATAAGGAAAAGGGGAGGTGAAACGAGACCTGGGTGTCATGGTACATCAGTCATGGAAGGTTGGCATGCAGGTACAGCAGGCGGTTAAGAAAGCAAATGGCATGTTGGTCTTCATAGCGAGGGGATTTGAGTGCAGGGGCAAGGAGGTGTTCCTACAGTTGTACAGGGCCTTGGTGAGGCCACACCTGGAGTATTGTGTGCAGTTTTGGTCTCCTAACTTCAGGAAGGACATTCTTGCTATTGAGGGAGTGCAGCGAAGGTTCACCAGACTGATTCACGGGATGGTGGGACTGACCTATCAAGAAAGACTGGATCAACTGGGCTTGTATTCACTGGAGTTCAGAAGAATGAGAGGGAACCTCATAGACATGTTTAAAATTCTGACGGGTTTAGACAGGTTAGATGCAGGAAGAATGTTCCCAATGTTGGGGAAGTCCAGAACCAGGGGTCACAGTCTCAGGATAAGGGGTAAGCCATTTAGGACCGAGATGAGGAGAAATTTCTTCACCCAGAGAGTGGTGAACGTGCGGAATTCTCTACCACAGAAAGTTGTTGAAGCCAATTCACTAAATATATTCAAAAGGGAGTTAGATGAAGTCCTTACTACTGGGGGGATCAAGGTGTATGGCGAGAAAGCAGGAAGGGGGTACTGAAGTTGCATGTTCAGCCATGAACTCATTGAATGGCGGTGCAGGCTAGAAGGGCCGAATGGCCTACTCCTGCGCCTATTTTCTATGTTTCTATGTTACTATGTTTCTATGTTTCTATGACTGCTGGCTGAAGGCTAACGATCGGGTGGCTGCGCGTGAAGGGACTGGTGGCTGAGGGCCAAGTGCCTTGCTGCTAAGAGCGAAACAACCAGTGACTGAGAGCTGAGGTCCGCTTGCTCAGGGTGAAGAGTCCAGTGGCTGAGGGCGAAGAGACTGGTTGCTAAGTGGCAAGTATTGGCTGCTAACGGCCTAAGGACCGGTTGCTAATGGCCAAGGGATCGGCTGCTAACGGGTGATGGAATAGTTGCTAAGGGCCAAGGGACTGGTTGCTAAGGGCTACGGGACTGGTTGCTAAGCGCCAATACACCGGTTGCTCAGAGACAAGGGACCGGTTGCTTCGGGCCAAGGGACTGGTTGCTTAGGGCCAAGGGACAATTTCCTTAGGGCCAAGGGACAATTTCCTTAGGGTCAAGGGACTGGTTGCTTAGGGCCAAGGAACAATTTCCTTACGGCCAAGGGACAATTTCCTTCAGGCCAAGGGACAATTTCCTTAGGGTCAAGGGACCGGTTTCTTAGGGCCAAGGGACCGCTTCATTAGGGCCAAGGACCCGTTCCTTAGGGTCAAGGGACCGGTTGCTGAGAACCAAAGAACTGGTTGTTGAGGGCCAAGGGACCAGTTGCTGAGGGCTAAGGACGGTTGCTCAGGGAGATGGGACCGGTTGCTCCGTGGCAAGGGACCGTTTGTTCAGGGCCAAGTGAACGGTTGCTGAGGCCATGGGACCGGTTGCTGGGGGCCAAGGAACCGGATGCTAAGAGCACAACAACTGGTGACTGAGGGCTAAGGATCAGGCGGCTGAGTGTCAAGGGACTTGTCACTGAGGGCCAAAGCACTGGTTGCTGAGGGCCAAATGTTGGTTGCTGGAGGCCAAGGAACCAGTTGCTAATGGCGAATGGATTTGTTGCTCAGGGCGAAGGAACCGGTGCCTGAGGGCCGAGAGACCGGTTGCTCAGGACAAAGGACCTGTTGTTTGGGGCCAAGGTACCAGTAATCTCAGGCAAAGGTATTGGTTGCGAAGCACCAAGGGACCAGTTGCTAAGGGCCAAGGGACCCGCTGCTCAGGTTGAAGTGACCCGTTGCTGAGGGCCAAGAGACTGATTGCTAAATGCCAAATGACCATTTGCTAAGGGCCAAATGACCAGTTCCACAGACCAAATGACCAGCTGGCCAAGGGACTGGTTGCTGAGGGCCAAGGGACTGGTGGCTGAGGGCCAAGCGACTGTTGGCTGAGAGCCAAGGGACTGCTGGCTGAAGGCCAAGTGAATGATTGCTGAGGGCCTTGGCACTGGTGGCAGATTGCCAAGAGACCGGTTGCTAAGGGCTGAGAGAAAAGTTGCGAGGGCAAAGAGAGCAGTTGCAAAAGGCCAAGGCCCTGGGTGCTAAGTGCCAAGGGCCTGGTTGCTAAGTGCCAAGGGACCAGTTGCTCAGGCCAATGGAGCTGCTGGTAAAGGCCAAAGGACTGGTGGCTGAGGGGTCAAGGGACTGGTGGCTGAGGGCAAAACTGCTGGATGCTGAGGGCAAAGCCAAGGTGGTTCAGGGCCAAGGGACCGGTTGCTTAGAGCTAATGGTTGGCTGCTAATGGCCAAGTGAATGGTTGCCGAAGGCCTTGGCACTGATGGCAGAGTGCCAAGAGACTGGTTGCGAAGGGCCTAGAGACTAGTTGCTAAGTGCCGAGGGTACTGTTGCAACAGGACAAGGGCCTGGTTGCTAAGGGCCAAAGGCCTGCTTGCGAAGGGCCAAGGGACTGAGTTGCGAAGGGCCAAGGGACCAGTTGCTTAGGGCCAAGGGACCAGTTGCTAAGGGCCAAGGGACCAGTTGCTAAGGGCCAAGCGACGAGTTGCTAAGGGCCAAGGGACCAGTTGATAAGGGCCAAGGGACCAGTTGCTAAGGGCCAAGGGACCAGTTGCTAAGGGCCAAGGGACCAGTTGCTAAGGGCCAAGGGACTAGTTGCTAAGGGCTATGGGACTGGTGATTGAAGGTCAAGGGACTGGCTCCTGAGGGCCAAAAGACTGAGTGATAAGGCCCAAATGACCGTTGGCTGAGGGCCAGGGTCCCGGTTGATGAGGGCCAGGGGACCGGTTGATGAGGTCCAGGGGACCGGTTGATGAGGGCCAGGGGACAGTTTGATGAGGGCCACGGGACCGGTTGATGAGGGCCAGGGGAGCGGTTGATGAGGGCCACGGGACCGGTTGATGAGGGCCACGGGACCGGTTGATGAGGGCCAGGGGGTCGGTTGATGAGGGCCAGAGGACCGGTTGATGAGGGCCACGGGACAGGTTGATGAGGGCCACGGGACCGGTTGATGAGGGCCAGAGGACCGGTTGATGAGGGTAAGAGGACCGGTTGATGAGGGCCACAGGACCGGTTGATGAGGGCCACGGGACCGGTTGATGAGGGCCACGGGACCGGTTGATGAGGACAAAGGTAATGGTGGCGGAGGACTTAGGGAACGGTGGCTGAGGTATAAGCCTTGGTGGTTCAGGGCCAAGGGACTGTTTGCTTAGATGCAATAAGTGCGTGCCAAGGCCCAAGTGACTAGTTGCTGAGATCCTTGGCACTGGTGGCAAAGGGCCAAGGGACCAGTTGCTAAGGGAATAGAGACCAGTTGCTAAGGGCCAAGGGACCAGTTGCTAAGGGCCAAGGGACCAATTGCTAAGGGCCAAGGGACTGGTTCGTAAGGCCCAAGTGCTTTGCTGCTAGGAGCGAAACGACTGGTGGTTGAGGGCTAGGGATCGGGTGGCTGAGCATGAAGCTGAGGGCCAATGGACGTGTGACTAAGGGACCGGTTGCTGAGGGCCAAGGGTTGTCTGCTAAGCGGCAACGGTCCGGTTGTTGAGCGGCAATGGACCAGCTGCTGAGGGCTAAGCGACGTGTTGCCGAGTCCATGGGACTGGTGGATGAGGGCCATGGGATTGTCTGCTAAGGTCCACGGACCGGTTGCTAAGGACCAACGGACCGGTTGCAGAGGGCCAAGTTACTGGTGGCTGAGGGCAAAGCGATGGTGGTTGAGGGCCAGGAGACCAGTTGCTTTGAGCCAAGGAACCGCTTGCCAAGGGCCAAGGGACTGGTTGCTAAGGGCCAAGGGACCGGTTGTTAAAGGACAAGAGACAGGTTGTTGAGGGGCGAATGACCGATGACTGAGGGCCAAGGGGCTAGTGGCTGAGGGCCAAAGCACCAGTTGCTAAGACTCAAGTGCTGGTTGCTGTGGGCCAAGGGAGCCTCTGCTAAGGGCCAAAGGACTGGTTGCTTGGGGCCAAGAGACCGTTTGCTAAGGGCCATGTGCCGGTTTGCTAAGGGCCAAGTGACTGGTGGCTGACGGCCAAGAGACCTGTTGCTAAGGGCCAAGGGGCCAATTGCTAAGGGCCAAGAGACCTGTTGCTAAGGGCCAAGAGCCGGTTGCTAAAGGCCATGGGACCGGTTGCCGAGTGCTTTGGGACCGGTTGTCAAGGGCCATGTGTTGGTTGCTGTGGGCCAAGGGTGCTTGTGGTGGTTGATGGCCAGGGGACTGGCTGCTACGGGCCAAGAGACCGGTTGCTAATATCTAAGGGAATGGTTGGTATGGTCCAAGTGCTTGCTGCTAGGTGCGAAACGACTGGTAGCTGAGGGCTAAGGATCGTGTGGCTGAGCTTGAAGGGACTACTGGCTGAGGGTCAAGTGTTGGCTACTGTGAGCCAGGGACCGGTTGCTAAAGGCCAAGGGACTGTTTGCTAAGGGCCAGGTGCCTTGTTGCTGAGAGTGAAATAACTGGTGGCTGAGGGCTAAGGGACCAATGGCTGAGGGCCAAGTTGCAGAGGGTCATTGGACGTTTGGCTGAGGAACCGGTTGCAAACGGCAAAGGGTCAAAGAAACATAGAAAATAAGTGCAGGAATAGGACATTCGGCCTTTCGAGCCTGCAGCACCATTTAATATTATCTTGGCTGATCATGCAACTTCAGTACTCATTCCTGATTTATCTCCTAACCCCTTGATTCCTTTAGCCGAAAGGGCCACATCCAACTCCCTTTTCAATATATCTAACAAACTTGCCTGAATAACTTTTTTTACGAGACAATTCTACAGGTTCACATTTCTCTGAGTGAAGAAGATTTTCCTCATCTCGGTCCGAAATGGCTTACCCCTTATACTTAGACTGTGTCCCCTGGTTCTGGACGTACACAACATCGTAAACATTTTTCCTGCGTCTAACCTGTCCAATCTCGTCAGAATGTTATATGTTTCTATGAGATCCCCTCTCATTCTTCCAAATTCCAGCGAATATAAGCTTCGTCGATCCAGTCTTTCTTCATATTTTAATCCAGTCATCCCAGGAATCAGTCTGGTGAACCTTCACTGCACTCCGTCAATAGCAAGAATGTCATTCCTCATATTAGGAGACCAAAACTGTACACAATAAACAAGGTGTGGCCCTGTATAACTGCAGTAAGACCTCCCTGTTCCGATACTCATTTCATCTGGCTATGAAGGCCAACATGCCATTTGTCTTCTTCACCGCCTGCTGTACCTGCATGTCAACTTTCAATGACTGATGTACCATGACACGCAGGTCTCGTTGCACCTCCCATTTTCCTAATCTGTCACCATTCAGATAATATTCTGCTTTCCTGTTTTTGTCACCAAAGTGATAACTCACATTTATCTACATTATACTGCATGTGCCATGCACTTGCACAATCACCTAACCTGTCCAACTCAACCTATAGCCTCTTAGTATCCTCCTCACAGTTCGCACTGACACCTAGCTTAGTGTCATCTGCAAACTTGGAGATATTACATTCAATTCCTTCATCTGAATCATTAATGTATATTGTAAATAGCTCGGGTCCCAGCTTTGAACCTTGCGTTACCACAATCGTAACTGCCTGCCGTTCTGAAAAGGACTTGTTTATTCCTACTCTTTGCTTTCTGTCTGCCAATCAGCTCTCTATCCACGTCAATACATTACTCCCAATGTTGTGTGCTTTAATTTTGCACACCAATCTCTTGTGTGGGACCTTGTCAAAAGCCTTTGAAAGTTCCAATACACCACATCCACTGGTTCTCCATTATCCACTCTACTAGTTACATCCTGAAAAAATTCTACAAGATTTGTCAAGCATGATTACCCTTTCATAAATCCATGCTAACTTGGACTGATCCTGTTACTGCTATCCAAACGCGCTGCTATTACATCTTTAATAATTGATTCCAGCATTTTCCCCACTATCAATGTCAGACTCTAATTCCCTGTTTTCTTTTTCCCTCCTTTTTTAAAAAGTGGGACTACATTAGCTACACTCCAATCCATTGCAACTGATCCAGAGCCTATCGAATGTTGGAAAATGATCACCAATACATCCACGATTTCTAGGTTCACTTCCTTAAGTACTCTGGGATGCAGACTATCAGGCCCTCGGGATGTATCGGCCTTCAATCCCATCAATTTCCCTAACATAATTTCCTGACTAATAAGGATTTCCTGCAGTTCCTCCTTCTCGCTAGACCCTCGTTCCCCTAGTATTTCCGGAAGGTTATTTTTGTCTTCCTTCGTGAAGACAGAACAAATGTATTATACTTTATAATATAAATTCACCTGAATCTGACTGCAAAGGATCTATATTTGTCTTCACTTATCTTTTTCTCTTCACATAACTATAGTTGCTTTTGCAGTCAGTTTTTATGTTCCCGGCAAGCTTCCACTCATACTCTATTTTCCCCTGATAATTAAAGCCTCTGTCCTCCTCTGCTGCATTCAAAATTTATCCAAGTCCTCAGGTTTGCTGCTTTTTCTGGCCAATTTATATGCTTCTTCCTTGGATTTAACACTATCCTTAATTTCCACTGTCAGCCTCGGTTTAGCAACCTTCACCGTTTTATTTTTACTCCAGACAGGGATGTACAATTGTTGAAGTTCATCCATGTGATCTTTAAATGTTTACCTTTACCTATCCACTGTCAACCCTTTAAGTATTATTTGCTAGTTTATTCTAGCCAATTCACGCCTCATACCATCGAAGTTACCATTCCTTAAGTTCAGGGACCTCGTCTCTGAATTAACTGTGTCACTCTCCATCTTAATAAAGAATTCGACCATATTATGGTCACTCTTCCCCAAGGGGCCTCGCACAACAAGATTGCTAATTAGTCCCTTCTCATTACATATCACCCAGTCTAGGATGGCCAGCCCTCTAGTAGTTCCTCGACATATTGGTCAAGAAAACCATCCATAATACACTCCAGGAAATCCTCCTCCACCGCATTGCTACCAGTTTGGTTAGCCCAATCAATATGTAGATTAAAGTCGCCCATGATAACTGTTGTACCTTTATTGCACGCATCCCTAATTTCTTGTTTGATGCTGTCCCCAACCTCACTACTACTGTTTGGTGGTCTGTACATAACTCCCGCTAGTATTTTCAGCCCTTTGGAATTCTGCAGCTCCACACATTCTGATTCCACTTCATCCAAGCTAATGTCCTTCCTTACTATTGCATTTATTTCCTCTTTAACCAGCAATGCCACCCTCCCTCATTTTCCTTTCTGTCTATCCTACCGAAATGTTGAATATCCCTTTATGTTGAGTTCCCAGTCGTGGCCATCCTGGAGCCATGTCTCCGTGATGGCATTTACATCATATCCATTAACTGCTATCTGCGCAATTAATTCTTCCACCTTATTCTGAATACTCCTCGCATTGAGGCACAGAGCCTTCGCTTGTCTTTTTAACACGCTTTGCTCGTTTAGAATTTTGATGTACTGTGGCCATTTTTGCTTTTTGCCATAGGTTTTTCTGCCCTCCACTTTTACTTTTTTTGTTTCGATCTTTTACTGCTGCACCCATTCTGCTTCCCTCTGTTTCCCTGCATAGAGTCCCATCCCCCTGCCACGTTAGTTTAATCCTCCCCACATGCACCAGCAAACACTCCCCCAGGACATTGGTTCCGGTCCTGCATTGGTGCATACCGTCCGGTTTGTACTGTTCCCACCTCCCCTAGAACCGGAATTTGAATCCCTCCCTTCTGCACCACTCCTCAAGCCACGTATTCATCTGAGCTATCCTGCGATTCCTACTCTGACTTGCACGTGACACTGGTAGCAATCCCCAGTTTACTACTTTTGAGGTCCTACTTTTTAATTTAGCTCCTAGCTCCCTAAATTCGTCTTGTAGCACCTGATCCCGTTTATTACCTATATCGCTGGTACCTATATGCACCACGACAACTGGCTGTTCATCCTCTTCCTTAAAAATGTCCTGCACCCGCTCTGAGACATCTTTGACCCTTGCACCAGGGAGGCAACATATCATGCTGGAGTCTCGGTTGCGGCCGCAGAATCGTCTATCTGTTCCCCTTACAATAGAATCCCCTACCACTATAGCTCTCCCACTCTTTTTCCTGCCCTCCTGTGCAGCAGAGCCACCCACGGTGCCATGAACTTGGCGGCTGCTACTCTCCCCTGATGAGTCATCCCCCTAAACAGTACCCAAAACGGTGTATCTGTTTTGCAGGAGGATGACCACAGGGGACCCCTGCACTTCCATCCTTCCGCTGCTCTTCCTGTTCGTCACCCATCCCCTATCTTGCTTTGTACCCTTTACCTGCGGTAAGACCAACTCCCATTTCATTCACACAACAAACTACTGGTCTCAAGTGAACTGATTTTAAATTCAAATTTAAACATTTAGCCGATTTCGAATAGAAGTGATTTTCTTGATAAATATTAGGTTCGCCAGAAACAAATATTAAAATGGGGCAGTTTTACTGTTTTTCTGAAGATTGGCTCATTGGACGGATGTTGGCTGGAATGCTTTGAACTTGCGGTTCTATCAGAGAGGCTGTGGGTGGCTCTTAAAAGAGCCGTTGTGTTATCTGTGTTTTTTTGTCTGTACATCGTGCAGATTTACTTGGAGCTGCAATACTCGGTCACCCCGTGTTTGGCCATCTCGCTGGGCAGCACTAGACTCACGGCGGTCTGGATGTGTGGACACATTCCGCACACTCCGAACTATTAGAGGTTGTTGCCATCTACAGGCTGAAATTTAGTGCTGCAACACGTGACAATCATTCAACAGAAACCATTTCAAATTCGACAGAGGTACCTCAGAACCATGTTTATGTTCACCTTAAATCCATTGCAAAATATTTTGTTGGTCCGGCTGAAAACTCAAAACAACCGTTAAAAGTAGGACGCGCACACCCGATTTTAGTGTGAACAGTGGGGTTAATCAGAGCCGCTGTCACTCTGGTACAGCGTGTCAGTGGGATTCCTTGGTCAGTGTAGGATAGTTACTGTGTCTGTCCTTCCCTGATACAGTGTGTCAGTGGGATTCCTTGGTCAGTGTAGGATAGTTACTGTGTCTGTCCTTCCCTGATACAGTGTGTCAATGGGATTCCTTGGTCAGTGCAGGTTATTTACTGTATCTGTCCTTCCCTGATACAGTGTGTCAGTGGGATTCCTTGGTCAGTGTAGGATAGTTACTTTGTCTGTCCTTCCCTGATACAGCGTGTCAATGGGATTCCTTGGTCAGTGTAGGATAGTTACTGTGTCTGTCCTTCCCTGATACAGCGTGTCAATGGGATTCCTTGGTCAGTGTAGGATAGTTACTGTGTCTGTCCTTCCCTGATACAGCGTGTCAGTGGCATTCCTTGGTCACTGTAGGATAGTTACTGTGTCTGTCCTTCCCTGATAGAGTGTGTCAGTGGGATTCCTTGGTCAGTGTAGGATAGTTACTGTGTCTGTCCTTCCCTGGTACAGTGTGTCAGTGGAATTCCTTGGTCAGTGTAGGATAGTTACTGTGTCTGTCCTTACATGATACAGTTTGTCAGTGGGATTCCTTGGTCAGGGTAGGTTAGTTACTGCATCTGTCCTTCCCTGATACAGTGTGTCAGTGGCATTCCTTGGTCAGTGTAGGATAGTTACTGTGTCTGTCATTCCCTGATACAGTGTGTCAGTGGGATTCCTTGGTCAGTGTAGGATAGTTACTGTGTCTGTCCTTCCCTGGTACAGTGTGTCAGTGGAATTCCTTGGTCAGTGTAGGATAGTTACTGTGTCTGTCCTTCCCTGATACAATGTGTCAGTGGGATTCCTTGTGAGTGTAGGATATTTACTGTGTCTGTCCTTCCCTGATACAGTGTGTCAGTGGGATTCCTTGGTCAGTGTAGGATAGTTACTGTGTCTGTCCTTCCCTGATACAGTGTGTAAGTGGGATTCCTTGGTCAGGGTAGGTTAGTTACTGTATCTGTCATTCCCTGGTACAGTGTGTCAGTGGGATTCCTTGGTCAGTGTAGGATATTTACTGTGTCTGTCCTTCCCTGGTACAGTTTGTCAGTGGGATTCCTTGGTCACTGTAGGATATTTACTGCATCTGTCATTCCCTGATACAGTGTGTCAGTGGGATTCCTTGGTCAGTGAAGGATCGTTACTGTATCTCTCCTTCCCTGATACAATGTGTCAGTGGGATTCCTTGTCAGTGTAGGATATTTACTGCATCTGTCCTTCCCTGATACAGTGTGCCAGTGCGATTCCTTGGTCAGTGTAGGATATTACTGTGTCTGTCCTTTCACGATACAGTTTGTCAGTGTGGGATAGGCAGGGGATTGTAGGATAGGCACTGCCCGTCACTCACTGGTACAGCGTGTCAGTGTGGAGATTACTGTTCAGTGTAGGATAGTTATTGTATCTCTCATACTCGAGTACAGTGTCAGCGTGTAATGGACAGGGGAGTATAGGAATACACGCACTTTCACTCTCTGGTACTGTGTGTCACTGCGGGAATGACTGTGGAATATGGGATAGCTACTGTACCTGTCATTCTCTGATACTGCTATCAGTGTGGGATATATTTCTTAACATATGTTATCTCTCAGTCTCTGGTACACTGTGACAGTTGGGCTGTCAGGGGAGTGTTGGATAGATACTGCCTGTTATTCTCTGACTCGATGTGACAGGTGAGTGTTGGATCGATATTGCCTGTCACTCTCTGATACTATATGACAGGTGGGTGTTGGATAGATACTGCCTCTGTCATTCTCTGATACTATATGACAGGTGAGTGTTGGATAGATACTGCCTCTCTCATTCTCTGATACTATATGACAGGTGGGTGTTGGATAGATACTGCCTCTCTCTTTCTCTGATACTATGTGACAGGTGGGTGTTGGATAGATGCTGCCTCTCTCATTCTCTGATACTATGTGACAGGTGAGTGTTAGATAGATACTGCCTCTCTCATTCTTTGAATCGATATGACAGATTCTGATTGCCAAATGAGTGTATGATAGATATTGACACTTTCAATCCCCGGTGCAGTTTCAGTTTGGGACTGACTGGTTATTATAGGACAGATTCTGCTACTTTCACTATCTGGTCCATTGACAGATAAATATAGAAAACATATGTTTGGTGTCTGGTACAGGAGTGTGGATTTTACACTGTATTTGTCCTTTTCTGGCATCTGAATGTGGCGTATCTCTGTATCTGTCAGTGTCTGATATTAGAGTGTTGGTTTTATTCTGAACCTGCCAATTTCTGCTAATTGCGTGCTGGTTTCAGTATATCTCAATGCTTGGTGTCTGAGTGTGTGGTTTACTCTGTATCAGTCCATCGCTAGGATATAAATCTGGGCTCTACGCTATACCCGTCACTCTCTATTGTGTTCGGATCGTTTTACTCTGTACCGATCAATTTCTAAACTCAGTATTCGTTTCAGCTTCCAACTATCAATTTCTCTTCTGTAAGAGAGGCTTTATTCTGAATCTGTCAGCATCAGGCATTGTAGGCAGTGTCGGTGGAAACCATGAAATTACTAATATTGCCAGATACATTTAATGGGCAAAATTGTAGCAAATGGATTTCAACATAAAATTTAGGAACTAACATGATAAGTTTGATCTGGGATAATTGTGATCCATAGAATATTATGAAGCCCTTTCACAGATACTGTGAGTGGCTCTGAAAAGTGCCTTTGAATTATTAAATTAAATCCCGTCTGTTTTACTTGCTCTTGGACGCACTGATGGTTTTCTTGGGCAGCAGCACAGCCTTGATATTAGGCAGCACCCTGCCCTGAGCGATGGTCACCTTTCCTAGCATCCTCGTTGCGATGGCCAACTGCAGGTGTCTGGGAATGGTGGGGGTCTTCTTGTTGGCATGGGCCGCGTTGCCGGCCAGCTGCAGGATTTCAGCCGGTCAGATACTTGAACACAGCAGCCGTGCAGACTCGGTCTCCAGCACCCATACTCTCAGCATAGTTCCCCTTCCGCAGAAGCCTGTGAACACGGCCCACAGGGAACTGCAGTCCAGCCCGGGAGGAGCGAAACTTGGCCTTGGCCCGAGCTTTACCACCGGTTTTTCCTCTTCGCGACATTTCCACCATCCACATGTTCAGAGAAAGAATGAGAAACTCCTCCACATCTGCCTTTCTTATACCTCTGGAGGAATGTAGGGAGCGAACTTGTAATTGGTCCGCTCTGTGGTGAATTTCATTGGTCTTTTCCGAAGTCCAATCAGAACGTGTTTAGCCCGCCAGTGAAAATTACTCTCCACAAAATTCAGTCCTCCAAAGATTTAGAAATACAAAAATAGCCCCAATAATTGTTAAAATTGCGGATTATTTTAGTAACTTCACTATTAGCCAAATTTTCCAAACACTTTTTGCTTACTTTTGTCGTAATCCATATTTCCATTGCATATTCCAGGCTGTTACTTTCAGCATTAAATTCGGGTACTATTTAAAACTGTCTGCAATGGACGGGAATCAATCCCCACTGATTCTGTAACGGGACACATTGCATCTCAATCTTTGTAAAACTGAAGATTCATAGATTATCGATCGATCCCCCGCACAGGCGGCAATGAGACAAGAACTGGGAGTCGCTCTGTGAAAAGAGAAGAGGCACAGAGCATTAAAACTGCCGTGTTCTGGTCTCTGTAAGAACTCCCATTCTGGGTTGTTACACTCGGATTCTAGGAATAATAAACGGTTTGATCCCTTAGTAGAATTCTTTTTGAATTGAAAAGTGCGCCAGAGAGAACGAGGTGGCTATAGTCGGAGTCTCACCCCGAAAATGGAGTATGAGAAGAAGCTTGCAGGGAACATTAAGACGGATTGCAAACGCTTCTATAGATATGTAAAGAGAAAAAGGTTAGTAAAGACAAACGTAGGTCCCCTGCAGTCAGAATCAGGGGAAGTCATAACTGGGAACAAAGAAATGGCGGACCAATTGAACAAGTACTTTGGTTCGGTATTCACTGAGGAGGACACTACAACATTCTTGATATAAGAAGGGTCAGAGCTTCTAGTAAGGAGGAGGAACTGAGGGAAATCCTTATTATTCGGGAAATTGTGTTGGGGAAATTGATAGGATTGAAGGCCGATAAATCTCCAGGGCCTGATGGACTGCACCCCAGAGTACTTACGGAGGTGGCCTTGGAAATAGCGGATGCATTGACAGTCATTTTCCTACATGCCATTGACTCTGGATCAGTTCCTATCGAGTGGAGGGTAGCCAATGTAACCCCACTTTTTAAAAAAGGAGGGAGAGAGAAAATAGGGAATTATAGACCGGTCAGCCTGACATCGGTCGTGGGTAACCTGATGGAATCAATTATTACGGATGTCATAGCAGCGCATTTGGAAAGAGGTGACATGATAGGTCCAAGTCAGCATGGATTTGTGAAAGGGAAATCATGCTTGACAAAATCTTCTGGAATTTATTGAGGATGTTTCCAGTAGAGTGGACAATGGAGAACCATTTGATGTGGTATATTTGGACTTTCAGAAGGCTTTCGACAAGGTTGCACACAAGAGATTAAAGTGCAAAGTTAAAGCACATGGGATTGGGGGTAGTGTGCTGACATGGATTGAGAAATGGTTGTCAGACAGGAAGCAAAGAGTAGGATTAAATGGGTACTTTTCAGAATGGCAGGCAGTGACTAGTGGGGTACCGTAAGGTTCTGTGCTGGGGCCCCAGCTGTTTACACTGTATATTAATGATTTAGACGAGGGGATTAAATGTAGTGTCTGCAAATTTGCGGATGACACTAAGTTAGGTGGCAGTGTGAGCTGCGAGGAGGATGCTATGAGACTGCAGAGCGACTTGGATAGGTTAGGTGAGTGGGCAAATGTATGGCAGATGAAGTATAATGTGGATAAAAGTGAGGTTGTCCACTTTGGTGGTAAAAACAGAGACAGACTATTATCTGAATGATGACAGATTAGGAAAGGGGGAGGTGCAACGAGACCTGGGTGTCATGGTACATCAGTCATTGAAGGTTGGCATGCAGGTACAGCAGGCGGTTAAGAAAGCAAATGGTATGTTGGCCTTCGTAGCGAGGGGATTTGAGTACAGGGGCAGGAAGGTGTTGCTGCAGTTGTACAGGGCCTTGGTGAGGCCACACCTGGAGCATTGTGTACAGTTTTGGTCTCCGAATCTGAGGAAGGACATTCATGTTATTGAGGGAGTGCAGCGAAGGTCCACCAGACTGATTCCCGGGATGGCGGGACTGACCTATCTAGAAAGACTAAATCAACTTGGCTTGTATTTACTGGAGTTCAGAAGAATGAGTGGCCACCTTATAGAAACGTTTAAAATTCTGATGGGTTTAGACTGGTTAGATGCAGGAAGAATGTTCCCAATGGTGGGGTCGTCCAGAACCAGGGGTCACAGTCTAAGAATAAGGGGTAAGCCATTTAGGACCGAAATGAGGAGCAACTTCTTCACCCAGAGAGTGGTGAACCTGTGGAATTCTCTACCACAGAAAGTTGTTGAGGCCAATTCACTAAATATATTCAAAAAGGAGTTGGATGAAGTCCTTGCTACTCGAGGGATCAAGGGGTATGGGGCGAAAGCAGGAAGCGGGTACTGAAGTTGCATGTTCAGCCATGAACTCATTGAATGGCGGTGCAGGCTAGAAGGGCCGAATGGCCTACTCCTGCACCTATTTTCTATGTTTCTATGTTTTTAAAACAAGCTTCTAATCCGTCGGCAGGCGCTGTAAATGAACGGGTTTGAGCGCAAAGGGAAAGAGCGACCAGGGACCGTGTTTGCTGTTTAGTGCGGGAAATTAAACAGCGACGCTGAGGTCGAAGCGGACAGTAAAAATGCTTATCTGAAAATCTCAAAACTAAATCTACAGCTGGAACTGCAAAGGTTCTCAGACACTTGTTAAGGAAATAATTCGCGTTAAACGATCAGTAAATAAGCGGTTATGGAGAGCGGGCTGGGAAATGGCGCTGAATCCATGAACAGATCAGTTGTGATCTTATTGAATGTCGGAGCAAGCTCGTGAAGCCAAATGGCCGAATCCTGCTCCTATTCTTTAAATGTTGATGGGTTTGTGCAGCTCTTTCAGAGAGGTTGTGAGTGGCTGTTGAAAGAGCCGTTGTGTTTGGGTTTGATCTCTCAGGATAGCGTGCAGTTTTACTTGGAGCTGGTGTACTTGGTCACCGCCTTTGTCCCTTCCGACACGGCGTGCTTGGCCAGCTCCCCGGGCAGCAGCAGTCTGGATCTCCCGGGAGCTGATGGTGCGGCGCTTGTTGTAAAGGGCCAGGCGGGAAGCCTCACCCGCGATGTGCTCCAAAATATCGTTCACAACCGAGTTCATGATGCCCTTGGCATTGGAGGAGATGCCGGTGTCGGGGTGAACCTGCTTCATCAGTTTGTAGATGTAGATCGAGTAACTCTCCTTCCTCGACTTTCTGCGCTTCTTGAGCCACTTCGCTGGCACTTTACTGACGGTTTGCTTCGTACCTTCCTTGGTGGAAACTGTTCACCCGCCGGTGGAAGCAGGCTCAATGTCCGCCATCTTGGTCAGGGCGGGTCTCACGGCGCATGAGCAGACCTTTTTTACAGGGACAAAGTGTGGGCGGGGCTTCAGGGTATATGTCATTTTGATTGGACAGACGTTTGTGCCCAGGTCAGTAACCCCTGAAAGGGAGCCTTGTTGTTCTGATTATTGTCTGGTGACCCTGGGCCCGGCCTCCTCCTATTGGGCCAGCCCAGGCTCACCCTATCGGAGCAGTGCAGATTAACCCTATTGGGCCAGCCCAGGCTTACCCAATCGGACCTGTACAGATTCACCCTAATGGGCCAGCCCAGGTTCACCCTATCGGGCTAGTACAGATTCAACCTATTGGGCCAGCCCAGGCTCACCCGATTGAGCAAGCCTAGGTTCACCCTATTGGGCCAGCCCACGTGCACCCGATTGGGCCAGCCGGTCTCACCCTATTGGGCCAGCCCAGGCTCAACCTATCAAGCCAGCACAGGCTCACCCTATTGGGCCAGCCCGGGCTCACCCTATTGGGCCAGCCCGGGCTCACCCTATTGGACCAGCACAAAATACCCAGTAAGCAGCAGATAAAATCAGCAGCTCATTGATTTTATTCTCACTCTGCGCACAGCGGGTGCAGAACTGAAGCCAACCATGTAACCTGGGATTAATGCACATCATCAGCCTTTGAATGTGGAAGGAGAAATGTTTGTCTGTGGGAACAGATTTCAAACATCATTGTGACTAGAGAAGCACCGAGATACACACACATCCGAGTGAGGGTGTCCCAGTGCACTGCCTGTGGAAAAAGTTTCAACCAGTTACACAGCCTGAAAAACGTCGCACCTTTCACATCGGGGAGAAATACACGTGTTCTGTGTGTGGACAAAACGTCAACTAATCATCCAACCTGGAGAGATACAAGGACACCCACACCATGGCGAAACCATCGAAATGTGGAGACTGTGGGAAGGGAAACAGTTCCCCGTCTGATCTAGACATTTATTGTCACAGTCACACCGGGGAGAGGCTGTTCACCTGCTCTGTGTGCGGGCAGAGTTTCACTCAGTCATCGGATCTGCTGAAACTCCAGCGAGTTCATACTCGGGAAGTGTGGGAAGGGATTCACCCAGTCATCTGAATTGCCAGTTCACAAGTGACAGCAGCGGTTGGGTTCGACTGTTATTACTGCTGTTAATCACATCCTGACTGAATCGTATTCATTCTGTCAATTGGGATTTGTTTCTGCTGATGTTAATAACCCCGAAAACTTGGATGGAGTTTAATATTTTGATATTTCAAATAATACAATGTGTCGATATTTGATCTCTCCATGATAAGAGGAGACTAATTGATGTCCTGTTACATTTTGCGCCTTTTCTCCTTTCCAACTCTAGATTGTTTCAGTTCTCATGCCTTCGATTACTCTCAGGGACAAGTCCCAGTTCCCCACACCTTCCAGAATGCCTCTCTTTGCCTTGGTGTTCAGGGTAGGAATAGCCAACACGCCTGGAATCACTAAACACAAACCCCAGTCTGTTAATCTCTTTCAGCTACAGGACTTTGCGTGTTCCTGGCAGCATCTCTCTCACCTTCGATGTGTGAATAGAGCATCCTGCAAATATGGTTTCAATTTAAATTTGAATCCACTCAGTAAATGTATTTTTTAAAAAGTACAGGTAAACCGATTACATCAAGTAATTGGTGAAGGTTTACAGTCAACAAGATGAATAAGTAAAAACATCATGGCCCAATAACCCAGCTCTTTATTCACAGGAGAAAGTCTGTTATCTAAATTCTCGAGATGAGAGACTGAATCTCTTTCCACAATAAGCTGGTAAACGGCCTCTCCCTGATGGGTTTCCACCCGACGCACATCAGCATCCATTCCCACTGTCCCCACATTTACAGTGTTGAGTCAGCTGGGCACACGAGTCTCACAGGCTAGACGATTGGTTGGAGGTGCATCCATACACAGAACATATGTCTTGTTTCTCCCCGCTGTGATTGGTGTTTTCCCAAAGGCTGATGATAAGGTGATGCCGATGAGTCTGGTGAATCTCTCAAATCTTGACGTGATGCTTGGTTTCAGTTTCTCAGCTGCAAATCCTCCCCTTCGAAAACACTGCAAAGGGAGCTTACAAAAGTTGTTACTTTTAAGTACAGGATATAAATTTCCACTTTGGTAGGCATCAGAGTCTGGTCAAATCCTGCCCTCAAATGACATCCACACACCTCCCAGTTGAGGTCTTTTCCCAGTTGAGGTCATTGCTATCAAGAGCAGGGCCCCTGCCTAATTTTTGCTCATATTTAGTCCAATGGGACTGAGGACAATTATAACCCTTGAACTACAGCCTTGGCTGAGATCAACTAACAGCCCCGATCAAGGATCGAACAGGGGACCTTCTCAGTCAGTATTGCAGTGTTCTAAAAATTTTGGGGGGAGGGGCGTGTTGGGGGAGGGTTAGAAACACATTTTACTCCAGCTTTAAACAAAACCTTCATCGCACTGCACATTTGTCAAAGTCTTTCCAAATTCGTCAAACGGATCATCAAAAAGAGTGAGACATTTTAGAAAGGCGCAAGTGACTGAAATAGACAGCTTTACAATCACTGCACAGTGCAGAAGGGAGCGATTGTCAATGGGAGCTTGGTTCGTGAAGTCCTCCGACACTCCGAGATAAACTGGACTGTTCCTGTAAGTATAAATAGGCAGAGAAAAGGGAGTCCCTGTCCCTTTAAATATCTGCCCCATTCCCCCAGGCAGTGGGAGGAGGAACAGCGCGCGATCTCTCGATAGCCTCACACAGCAAACATCGCCGGATGAGCTCTCACAGCATCCTAAAATCCAAAGAAACCTTATCGCATCAAGTTAACCACAACAACTGAAAAGTGCACACACAAAGTCTTTGCTCTATATGTGTGTGTGTGTGTGTGCAAACAAAACAAATCATTCCTAATGTTTGCTATTGACTTCCACAGAAATAAGCTGTTATCTTCGCCAGTTATTTCCTATTATTTACAATGTAATTGCAGAGTGTTTAATTCCTTTACCATTAATTGATGACCTGCGTGCTCTTGTTTAGAAAGTGATGTCACACTGACCATTCCGTTACCAAGGTGACCGTCTGTGCGCAGTGTTCAGTGTGAAAGGGGATTAAATCTCTCCGAGGACAATGAGCAGCCACCCACCAGTCTCTGCACTTTATTTTCCAGTGATCAACTCACCATCACACAGAAGCTCCTAGATTTACCTCCAGTGTGGATGACTTGCGTAAGTGATGTTAAAAATTAAATTTTAGGTGTGAAAGAGGAGTTGGGGTGAGGGATGTTTAGGGAGTAGGGGTGAAAGAGAAGTTGGGTGAGGGGTTTGGAGAGCAGGGGTCAAAGAGGAGTTGGGTGAGGGGTTTGGAGAGTAGGGGTGATAGAGGAGTTGGGGTGAGGGATGTTTGGGGAGTAGGGGTGATAGAGGAGTTGGGGTGAGGGATGTTTGGGGAGTAGGGGTGATAGAGGAGTTGGGGTGAGGGATGTTTGGGGAGTAGTGGTGATAGAGGAGTTGGGGTGAGGGATGTTTGGGGAGTAGGGGTGGTAGAGTAGTTGGGCAGGGGGAGTTGCAGAGTAGGGGTGATAGAGGAGTTGAGTGAGGGATGTTTTGGGAGTAGGGGTGAAAGAGAAGTTGGGTTGAGGGATGTTTGGGGAGTAGGGGTGATAGAGTAGTTGGGGAGGGGGAGTTGGAGAGTAGGGGTGATAGAGGAGTTGGGGTGATGGATGTTTGGGGAGTAGGGGTGAAGAAGGTGTATGAGTGTTTGGGATTTACTGCCCATTACTTGCCTCTGTTGTACTATGATGGTGTTTATCTTTCCTTTAAAATGTCTTGTATGCTGTGTTTCACTGAAGTTAGACGTGGGGCTGCAGTTCCTTGCAGGCACTGAATTGTTTCTGGTGAATTAATGTGGGTAGTGTTAATTGGGAATAGATTTGAGTGGGATCAGTCTGCGCTGAATGAGATGCTGGGCTGCGGGTTTACCCTCAGTCCCAGTGACGAGATGCTGTTGACAACAAATCCAGGGACCACATAAACTGTGACTCCAAATCCAGGGACCACATACATTGTGTCTCCAAATCCAGGGACTACATACATTGTGACTCCAAATCCAGGGAACACATAAACTGTGACTCCAAATCCAGTGACCACATACACTGTGACACCAAATCCAGGGACCACATACATTGTGACTCCAAATCCAGGGACTACCTACATTGTGACTCCAAATCCAGGGACCACATACACTGTGACTCCAAATCCAGGGACCACATACACTGTGACACCAAATCCAGGGACCACATACATTGTGACTCCAAATCCAGAGACCACATACATTGTGACTCCAAATCCAGGGACTACATAGACTGTGACTCCAAATCCAGGGACCACATACATTGTGACTCAAAATCCAGGGACCACATACACTGTGACTCCAAATCCAGGGACCACATACACTGTGGCTCCAAATCCAGGAACCACATACATTGTGACTCCAAATCCAGGGACCACATACATTGTGACACCAAATCCAGGGACCACATACATTGTGACTCCAAATCCAGGGACCACATACATTGTGACTCCAAATCCAGGGACTACATACACTGTGACTCCAAATCCAGGGACCACATACATTGTGACTCCAAATTAAGGGACCACATACACTGTGACACCAAATCCAGGGACCACATACATTGTGACTCCAAATCCAGGGACCACATACAATGTGACTCCAAATCCAGCGACCACATACACTGTAACTCCAAATCCAGGGACTACATACACTGTAACACCAAATCCAGGGACGACTTACACTGTGACTCCAAATCCAGGGACTATATACACTCTGACTCAAAATCCAGCGACTACATACATTGTGACTCCAAATCCAGGGACGACTTACACTGATGCATCAAATCAAGGGACTTCTTAGACTGAGGGACCAGTTACAATGATACATCAAATCCAGGATGAATTGCATCGTGGCACCAAATTGAGGGATTACTAACACCGTGACAACAAATCCAGGGACCAATAACACTGAGACATCAAATCCAGGGAGCACTTACACTGAGACTACAACATTACATAGGATATACGGCACAGAAATGGACCATTCGCATTAACCAGTCCATGCCGGTGTTTATGCTCTGCTCGGGAATTGGAGAGCATCAGTATGGGGAATGGCTCGGCAAGTGAAACCAGCTCTAGTTAGGGTGAAAGGTGGGTAATGAATGAAGATATGATGGTGGAATCAGACGGTGACCAGTGGGGTCTGGTGACAGGTTGTCAGAAGCCCTTTTCAGATTAGATGCAACCAGCACAACAACTATATCCATCTGTTCTTGTCCAACATCCCCAAATCTAATGGCACTAATTTATTTTTCTGTGAGAAATGTAGAGATGTGAAAGAAGAGAGGAAATGAGGCTTGCACAGGAAAGAAGATTCCTTGAGTGAACACATTGTGAGGCTGTTTGGTGACTTCTCTGTGTGAGGTTAAAAACATGAAATGGAAAAAGGCACGTCCAGTGACACTTATATTGCCAAAAGTGCTTTCTAAGTTATTCACTATATCCTAAGCCGAATATCCTACTGACTATCCTAATCACTAATCCCAGTCCTAAAAAATAACCTTAAACCACACCCACTAACCACTAAACCTACATCGAAACCCATCCCCTAACCAAGGCTAAGAACATAAGAAATTTCAATAAGATCATGGCTGATATGATCTTGGCCTCAATTCCACTTCCCTGCCCTCTCCCCATAACCCTTGACTCCCCTATCTTACAAAAATTAGTACATCTGCAACTTAAATATCCCTCATATGCGGTCCCTCAAAATGAGATATATTCAATATCCAGCCTCCGTTGCTCTCTGGGGCAGAGAATTTCAAAGATTCACGACCCTCTGATAGAAGAAATTCCTCCTAATTTCAGTTTTAAATGGGCGACCTCTTATTCTCAGACTATGCCACCTAGTTCTAGATTCCCCTACAAGACGTAACAAAGATCAGTGGGGAAGATAAAGAGCTTATAAAGGAAGTATTTAATCAATTATGTTGATGAAACATTACTGCAAGGTATATTAGTAACAAGTAATTATAATCAACTAACCCATCAAAATTAGCAAAGACAATTACAAAGATTAGAACATTTCAATGTTGATCACATGCAGTATGTGTGGAGATCTATTAACCGCATCTAACAATCGTTAAACAATACAGAAAATAACAGATTTCCATTCTTAAGCCTTTAGTTCTTTCAAGGGCTAGTTGTAAGGAACGTCAAATGAGTGTAAAGTGAGACACGCCGATTCAGTCCATGACACCCACAAGCCGTATACTCAAACGAAACAAGCTTGGGATTTGATGTGGCAAAAGATGAACTGCGTGAGAAGTGAAATAATCTCGAGTAAGAAAAGGCCCAAAACAGAAGTGAAGGGAAGATTAATTGGTCTCTTATTATGGAGAAATCAGATATTGGACACTCGGTGTTTGAAACAAGCTGATTTATTGAATATTTACACAGAACACTAATCTCCAGCTCAGGTGCAGGGTTACTGAGAGCAGCAGTCTCAGTGCCAGAATGAACATGGTTCAGTGCCCAATGGGAGCCCAGTAAATCCTGCTCCAGTCACTAAAGTGGCCCGTCATAGTTACCCAGCATTCCCCGCAACAGGGAATGTGCCGGACTCAGACTAAGGGGCCCAGTGCGCAGGCGTAGGACCAGGCTGTGTGTGGAGCATGCGCGGTGCGTGTAATGGTGGAGTGGGTATCGTGAGCGTGTGCTACATCAAAGTGACAATTTTCAGCGGGGCGGAGGGCAGTAATGGACCAGCGGGTAGCTGCGGAGGTGTCATAAGCTCGTGGTTCCCGCCGGAAGCCCGCAATAATAACCGGAATATCGGCGACTGCAAACCCAGGGTGACGGCGGCCACCTTTGTACAGGAAGGCAAGTTCAGTACTCCGCCTTCTTCATCGGGTGAGCAGCGAAGCGCATGCGTGGCCATCTTGGTAAAGTAACAACTTAGTTATTTTATTCTCGCATTTCTCACCATCTCTCCCACAGGCGCTGCTCAGTGCTCAGCTCACAGTTTGTGTCCTAGACAATTGTAAGAGGAAAACCCCAAAGCTGGTCATTCCCAGTGTGAGAATCCCCATGTACAGTCAAAGGGGTGGAATCCCCATCAACAATCCCAGGGTTATTATCTCATAAAAACACAATAACATCACAAAAATAGGAGCAGGAGTGGGTCAGTGGGTCCTTGGATCCTGCTCTGCCATTCAATAAGATCATGGCTGATCTGATCATGGACTCAGCTCCACTTCTCTGCCCGCTCCCCATAACCCTTTATTCCCTTATCGCTCAAAAATCTGTCTACCTCTGCCTTGAATGTATTCAATGACCCAGCCTCCACAGCTCTCCGGGGCAGAGAATTCCATAGATTTACAACCCTCTGAGTGATGGAATTTCTCCTCATCTCAGTTTTAAATGGTCAACCCCTTATTCTGAGACTGCTCCCTAGTTTCAGTTTCCCCTATGAGAGGCAATATCCTCTCTGCATTCAACTTGTCAAGCCGCCTCGTGATCTCACATGTTTCAATAAAATCACCTCTCATTCTTCTAAATTCCTATGTGTGTCAGGCCAACCTTCTCAACTTATCCTCATAAGACAACCCCCTCATCTTCGGAATCAACCTCTGAACAGCCTCCAAAGCAAGTATCTCCTTCCTTAAATGCAGAGACAAAAACTGCACGCAGTATTCCAGGTGTGGTCTCACCAATACCCTGTACAGTTGTAGCAGGACTTCTCTGCTTTTATATTCTATCCCCCTTGCAATAAAGGCCAACTTTCCATTTGCCTTCCTGATTACTTGCTGCACCGGCATACTAACTTTTTGTGTTTTATGCTCAAACACCCTTAGGTCTCTCTGTCCTGTAGCAGTTTATAATTTTTCTCCATTAAAATTATAATTTGTTTTTCTATTATTTCGGCCAATGTGGATAACCTCAATACTACATCTGACAAATTTTTGTACACTCATTTAGCCTGTCTATATCCCTTTGCAGATTTTTTTGTGTCCTCTTCACAATTTGCTTTCCGACCCATCTTTCTATCAGCAGCAAACTTGGCTACATTAAACTTGGTCCTTTCATCCAAGTCATTAATATAGATTGTAAATAGTTGAGGCCGATCCCTGCGGCACCCCACTAGTCAATCTTTGACAACCGGAAAATGACTAAGTTATCCCAACTTTCTGTCTTCTGTTCGTTAGCCCACACTCTATCCGTACTAATATATTATCCCAACCCCGTGAACTTTTATCTTGTGCAGTAGCCTTTTATATGACACCTTATCGAAAGCTTTCTGCAAATCCAAATACACCACCTTCACTGGTTCCCCCTTATCCACCCTACTCATTTCATCCTCAAAGAACTCCAGCAAATTTGTCAAATGTGATTTCCCTTTCATAAAGCCATTCTGACTCTGCTTGATTGAATCATGCTTTGCTAAATGTCGCACTACTGCTTCCTTAATATTGGACTCCAGCATTTTCCCAATGACAGATATTAGGCTAACTGGTCTATAGTTTCCTGCTTTTTGTCTGCCTCCTTTTTTAATAGAGGCGTTACATTTGTGGTTTTCCAATCTGCTGGGACCCAGATCCCAGTGATTTTGGTAGATTGCAACCAAAGCATCCTATATCTCTACAGCTACTTCTCTTAAAACCCTCAGGTCCAGGGGACTTGCCTGCCTTTAGTCCCATTATTTTACTGGGTACTACTTCATTAGTGATAGTGATTGTATTAAGTTCCTCCCTCCCTATATCCACTTGATTGTCCACTTCGGTATTACTCTCACTGACCGAGTGTTTTAATGTAATTAAACTAATCTCGGACTGTTTATGTCAGATTCAAACTCCTGCACGGTCCCAGCAAACACTTCCGCACCCTCGTCCTGCCGATGTTTCTGCAGGATTGCTTTTTGAAGACGGGCTCATGGAGAGAAACACCCTGCACGGAATGATTCCAAATTGAGAATCTCCAAGGGACGAGGCTCCCAGCTTTAATCATTCTCTGTCCTTTCCCCCCAGGCCCAGTTCCTATGCTCCGATTTGGATAAGAGTAAATTGGGAAAAGTGCACTTTGATTTATACAGGCTGAATTATTGCAGAGAGCTGCGCATGTGCGGATAAGCCCTGCTCCGTGTCGATTTCCAGTGAGTAGAAGAGCGCATGTGTCTTCCCCTCCCCCAGCCCTGCCTGTGATCACCATTCACTCAGTGAGCAGAAGAAGATGGTTTAAAACAGTTGGGAATTGAGACACCGCGGCCCCGGGGTAAGGCAGCGAGCAGCAGCCTCCTTACAGCAGCACAGCGCTTTGGGAGCGTTTCCGCAGATGGGGTCAGAGATCGGCATTGAGTCCGGAGGAAGTTCAGGGGGCGTCGGGGGCTGTGTGTAAGAGGCAGAGTGGACCAAGAACCAGTCCCAATGCGTGGTGTGAGTGGGGGAAGGGAGAGGCCATTCTCGGGCTGTGTGTGGACAGTGTGTGTCCAGGGTTAGGGAGACAGAATGGGCAGATTCCACTATTTACAATCTGCTGCTTTCTCTCTCCAAACCAGTAGTGAATATTACTGGTTTAGTTCCCTCGAGGGCTGTGTGTAAGAGGCAGAGTGGAGCAGGAACTAGTTCCAGAACATGACGTGAGTGGGGGAAGGGAGAGGACATTCTCGGGCTGTGTGTGGACAGTGTAAGGTAACAGAGAAAGTAAACCACTTGCTCTTTCAAATCATTGCTGCTTTCTTTCCCAAATCAGTCGTGAATGTTCCTGATTCAGTTCCAATCTCACCGTATCTGTTGTTCTTGGGCAGTGAGCAGTGGAAACACAGTCTGAGAGTGAGGATGTGGGGAATTTCACAAAGTGCATCTATTGCAGGCACAAGGAGAGGAGAGTGGGAGAAGATATTTTAAAGACGGGTTATATTTTGGTGAATTAAGTTTCCCCAGAACCATGTTGCTGATGATCGAGACACACCCTATTGTCCCCCCATTCATATCTTAGAACTAATAATGTTCTCGTATTATTATTCTCACAGCAAAATTCTTCAACCAGCCAGAACAAATGTGATCTTTCCTCCACCCAGAACACAAGGAACAGTGCAGGCAGCTCCTTCTCACACACAGTAAGTAGATTATCACTCAGAGAGTGCAGAGACACAGAACTGGCCTCAATCCTATTGTCACAGACAGCAGAAGCTGTCAGTCCCACAGTGATCCGAAGTGGCAGATTTACATTGTGAATCTTACAGCCACATGGAACAGTAGAATCACATGCTGTTTCACCATTGAAACAGATCACACTGACAGGTACATTAAACACACACACTCACTTGCCAGAAACTGGCAGGTAGAGAATAAAACACAATCATCAATCAGAAAAAATGTCAAACAGAAAGTTATAAACCACCCTCGCATATCAGAAGCTGATGGGTACAGAGCAAAAGCCATATTCACATTTCAGAATCTGACAGATTCAGTATTTAAACCCCCCGAACATACCAGAAGATGACAGGTGCAGAATAAAACCCACATTCCCGTACCACAGACTGACAGATACAGTATACAACACACACCCACATATATGAAAGTGACAGTAACAATAAAATCCCCACTTACATACCAGAGAGTGACAGGTGAAGTGTAAATCCCATGTGCACATATCGGAAAACTGAAATGCAGCAAGTAAAATTGTTGCTTGCATCGCAGAAACTGATAGGGACAGAGTAAAACCCACACACACACACACAGGCAAAATCTTCACTCATATATCAGAGAAATACAGGTAAAAAGTAAAATTAATTCTCATGTTCACATACCAGAGACTGGCAAATACAGATTATACTCAGACTACCACAGCAGAGACTGAGAGGCACAGATTAAACTTCAACACACACCAAAACCTGACAGTTACAGAAAAATACACACACTTGCATAACAGAGACTGAGAGTTACAGTATAAAACCCATACTCACATATCAGAGACTGAGAGATACAGTATAAAACCCATACTCACATATCCGAGGCTGACATATTAAAATCCATATTCCGATAACATAAATTGACATACAGTGAGATGCCCAGACTCACAAACCAGTAATTGACAGGCACAGGGTAAAGATCTCTCTTTCATTCCAGAAACTGACAGGTACAAAGGGAAGCCCACTCACAATTAAACATAAACTGGCAGGTATAGAGTAAGGCCCACAATCACATGTCAGAACTTGACGGGTACAGAATAAAACCCAGGCTCCCATAACAGAAATGGAGATACAGAGAAAGGCCCACACTCACATACCAGAGACAGATAGATGGAGTAAAACTCAGACTCATTTACCAGAGACCGACAGATTCAGCTTAAAACTCACCTCCATAACACAAATTGAGAGTTAGAAAGTGAAACGAATACTCTATCAGGAATTGATGGTACACAGTAAAACAATACTAACATACTGGAGAATGACGGTTATGGAGTAGAGCTCACATTCACATAACAGAGATGGACAGATACAGCACAAAATACACATCACAAACCAAGAATGGAAAGAAACATAGAAAATAGGTGCAGGAGCAGGTCATTCGGCCCTTTGAGCCTGCACTGCCATTCAATATAATCATGGTTGATCATGCAACTTCAGTACCCCACTCCCGCTTTCTCTCCCTATCTCTTGATCCCCTTAGCCGTAAGGGCCACATCTAATTCCCTCTTGAATATATCCAACGAACTGGACTCCACAACTTTCTGTGGTAGAGAATTGCACAGGATTACCACTCTCTGGGGTGACAAACTTTCTCCTCATTTCAGTCCAATATGGCTTGCCCCTTATCCTTTGAGTGTGACCCCTAATTCTGGACTTCCCCAACATCAGGAACATTCTTCCTGCATCTAACCTATCCAGTCCTGTCATAATTTTATATGTTTCTATGAGATCCCCTCTCATACTTCTAAATTCCAGCCTAGCTGATCCAGTCTTTCTTCATATGTCAGTCCTGCCATCCTGGGAATTAGTCTGGTGAACCTTCACTGCACTCCCTCAATAGCAAGCACGTCCTTGCTCAGATTAAGAGACCAAAACTGCACACAATACTCAAGGTGTGGTCTCACCAAGGCCCTGCACAACTGCAGTAAGACTTCACTGCCCCTATATTCAAATCCCCTCGCTATGAAGACCAGCATGCCAGTTGCTTTCTTTACTGCCTGCTGGACCTGCATGCCTACCTTCAGTGACTGATGCACCATGACACCCAGGTCTCTTTGCACCTCCCATTTTACTAATCTGTCACCATTCAGATAATAATCTGCCTTCCTGATTTTGCCCCCAAAGTGGATAACCTCACAATAATCCACATTATACTGCATCTGCCATGCAATTGCCCATTCACCTAACCTGTCCAAGTCACCCTGCAGCCTCTTAGCATCCTACTCACAGCTCACACTGCCACCCAACTTAGTGTAATCTGCAAACTTGGAGATATTACCTTCAATTCCATTATCTAAATCATTAATATATATTGTAAATAGTTGGGATCCCAGCACTGAAACTTGCGGCACCCCACTAGTCACTGTCTGCCATTCTGAAAAAGACCCGTTTATTCCCACTCTGCTTCCTGTCTGCTAACCAGTCCTCTAAGCACGTCAATACATTACCCCCAATGCAATGTGCTTTAATTTTGCACACCAGTCTCTTGTGTGGGACCTTGTCAAAAGTCTTTTGAAATTCCAAACACACCACATCCACTGGTTCTCCATTATCCACTCTGCTAGTTACATCTTCAAAAATCTCTCGAAGATTTGTCAAGCATGAATTCCCTTTCAGAAATCCATGCTGACTTGGACCAATCCTGTCACTGTTTTCCAAATGCTATGCTATTTCATCTTCAATAATTGATTGCAGCATTTTCCCCACCACCAATGTCAGGCTGACCGGTCTATAATTCCCTGTTTTCTCTCTCCCTCCTTTTTGTAAAAAGTGGGGTTACATTAGCTACCCTCCAATCTACAGGTACTGATCCATATTCCATGAAATTATGGAAAATGACCACCAATGCATCGACTATTTCTAGGGCCACTTCTTCAACTACTCTGGGATGCAGACTATCAGGCCCTGGGGATTTATCGGACTTCAGTCCCATCAGTTTCCCTCCAAACACTTCCTGACTAATAAGGATTTCCCTCAGTTCCTCCTTCCCGTTAGACCCTCGGTCCCCTAGTAATTTCGGGAGGTTATTCGTGTCTTCCTTAGTGAAGACAGAACAAAAGTATTTGTTCGATTGGTCTACCATTTCCTTGTTCCCTATTATGAATTCACCTGATTCTGACTGCAAGGGACCATGTTTGTCTTCATTAATCTTTTTCTCTTCACATATCTATAGAAGCTTTTGCAGTCAGTTTTCATGTTCCCTGCAAGCTTATGCTCATACTCTATTTTCCCGCTCCTAATTAGACCCTTTGTCCTCCTCTGCTGAATTCTACATTTCTCCCAGTCCTCAGGTTTGCTGCTTTTTCTGGCCAGTTAAAATGTCTTCCTCGGATTTAACACTGTCACTAATTTCTCATGTTAACCACGATTGAGCCACCTTTCCGGTTTTATTTTTACGCCAGACAGGGATGCACAGTAGTTGTAATTCATCCATGTGATCTGTAAATGTCTGCCATTGCCTATCCACCGTCAACCCTTTAAGTATCATTCGCCAGTTTATCCCAGCCAAATCACGTCTCATACCATTGGAATTTCCTTTAAGTTCAGGACCCTAGTCTCTGAGTTAACTCTGTCACTCTCCAGCTTAATGAATAATTCTACCATATTATGGTCACTCTTCCCCAAGGGGCCACGCATGACCAGATTGCTAATTAATCCTCTCTCGTTACACCAGACCCAGTCTAGGATGGCCTGCTCTCCAGTTGGTTCCTCGAAATATTGGTCTAGAAAATCATCCCTTATACACTCCAGGAAATCCTCCTCCACAGTATTGCTACAAGTTTGGTTAGCCCAATCAATATGTAGGTTAAGGTCACCCATGATAACTGCTGTACCCTTATTGCACGCGATCCTAATATCCTGTTTGATGCCATCCCCAACCTCCCTACTAATGTTTGGTGGTCTGTACACAACCCCAACTAACGTTTTCTGCCCTTTGGTGTTTCGCAGCTCTACCCATATAGGTTCCACATTATCCCAGCTAATGTCCTCCCTTACTATTACATTCACCTCCTCATTAACCATTAACACTACCCCACCTCCTTTTCCTTTCTGGCTCTCCTTCCTGAATATTGAATACCCCTGGATGTTATGCTCCCAGCCTTGGTTACCCTGGAGCCATGTCTCAGTAATCCCAATTACATCATATCCGTTAATAGCGATCTGTGCAGTTAATTTGTCCACATTATTACGAATGCTTCTCGCTTTGAGACTCAGAGCTTTCAGGCTTGTTTTTTTTAAACACTCTTATTGTTGTAATATGGCCCTTTTTGATACAGAATGAAACCCACAGGCAATTACCAGAAATTGACAGGTACTGGATAAAACCCATGCTCTCGCATCAGAAACTAACATACAGAGTAAAACCCTCATCCACATACCAGAGATGGACAGATACAGAGTCAAATCCACACTCCCATAACAGACACCCACTATATAAGAAAATAAGAACATAAGAAATAGGGGCAGGAGTAGCCATACGGCCCGCCCCGAGGCTGTTCCACCACTTAATACGATCATGGCTGATCCGATCATGGACTCAGGTCCACTTCCCTGCCCACTCCCCATAACCCCTTATTCCCTTATCGGTGAAGACAATGTCTATCTCTGTCTTAAATATATTCCATGTCCCGGCTTCCACAGCTCTCTGAGGCACCGAATTCCACAGGTGTACAACCCTCAGAGAAGAAATTCCTCCTCATCTCAGTTTTAAATGGGGCGGCCCTTATTCAAAGATTATGTCCCCTATTTCCAGTCTCCCCAATCAGTGAAAACATCCTCTCTGCTACCATCTTGTCAAGCCCCCTCATTATCTTACACGTTTCGAAAAATCACCTCTCATTCGTTCTTCTCAATTCAATGAGTAGAGGCCCAACCTCCTCAACCTTTTCTCATAAGTCAACCCCCTCATCTCCAGAATCAACCTAGTGGATGTTCTCTCAACTTCCTGCAAAGCAAGTGTATCCTTTCATAAATATGGAAACCAAAACTGCACGCAGTATTCCAGGTGTGGCCTGACAAATAACTTGTATAACTGTAGCAAGATTTCCCTGCTTTTATACTCCAGCCCCTTTGCAATAAAGGTCAAGATTCAGTTGTCCTTCCTGATCACCTGCTGTACCTGCATACTAAACTTTTGTGTTTCATGCACAAGTACCCACAATTCCCGCTGTACTGCAGCACTTTGCAATCTTTCTCTATTTAAATAATAACTTGCTCTTTGATTTTTTCTCTGCCATAGTGCATGACCTCACACTTTCCAACATTATACTCCATCTGCCAAATTTTTGCCCACTCACTTAGCCTATATGTGTCCTTTTACAGATTATTTGTGTCCTCCTCACACATTGCTTTTCCTCCCATCTATGTATCGCTAGTAAACTTGGCTACGTTACAGTCGGTCCCTTCTTCCAAGTCGTTAATATCGATTGTAAATAGTTGGGGTCCCAACACTGATCCCTGCGGCACCCCACTAGTTACTGATTGCCAACCCAAGAATGAACCATTTACCCCACCTCTCTGTTTTCTGTTAGTTAGCCAATCCTCTATCCATGCTAATATATTACCCCCAGCCCCGTGAACTTTTATCTTGTGCAGTAACCTTTCATGTGGCACCTTGTCAAATCCCTTCTGGGAGTCCAAATACACCACACCCACTTTATCCACCCTGTTCATTACATGCTCAAAGAATTCCAGCAAATTTGTCAAACTTAACTTCCCCTTCATAAATCCATGCAGACTGCCTGACCGAATTATGCTTTTCCAAATGTCGTGCTGCTGCTTCTTTAAGAATGAACGCTTCAACATTTTCCCAACCACAGATGTTAGGCGAACTGGTCTATAGTTTCCTGCTTTTTGTCTGCCTCCTTTTTAACCAAGTGTGGCTCTCAGTCCCCGGGCACCACCGAGTGTGGCTCTCAGTCCCCGGGCAACACCGAGTGTGGCTCTCAGTCCCCGGGTAACACCGAGTGTGGCTCTCAGTCCCCGGGCAACACCGAGTGCGGCTCTCAGTCCCTGGGTAACACCGAGTGTGGCTCTAAGTCCCCGGGCAACACTGAGTGCGGCTCTCAATCCCCGGGCAACACCGAGTGTGGCTCTCAGTCCCCGGGCAACATCGAGTGTGGCTCTCGGTCCCCGGGTAACACCGAGTGCGGCTCTCAGTCCCCGGGCAACACCGAGTGTGGCTCTCAGACCCCGGGCAACACCGAGTGTGGCTCTCAGTCCCCGGGCAACACCGACTGCGGCTCTCGGTCCCCGGGCCACACCGAGTGTGGCTCCCAGTCCCCGGGCAACACCGACTGCGGCTCTCGGTCCCCGGGCAACACCGAGTGTGGCTCTCGGTCCCCGGGTAACACCGAGTGTGGCTCTCGGTCCCCGGGCAACACCGAGTGCGGCTCTCGGTCCCCGGGCAACACCGAGTGCGGCTCTCGGTCCCCGGGCAACACCGAGTGCGGCTCTCGGTCCACGGGCAACAGTACTTCTGGGCCCAGTGGGACCAACAATTTCCCATGTGGGATTGTCGAGGGAGGTGGGTTCCCTTCCCTGAAGGACAGTAGTGACCCAGATGTGTTTTTACGACAATCCAGCAGCTTTCATGGTCACTTTTTTCTCGTGCCTGCCCCACAAGTGACCAGACTCATGAAGCTCAATTTCACAACCTGCCTTTGTGTTTTTGTGGGTTCTCTCACACTAACTTTTCCTGTTTGAAATTCACTTTACAGGGTGTTAAAAGGGGAGGATTTGTAGACTGGAAGCTCAAACCAAATATCACCTCAAGATCTGACAGTCACTCGATACATCGGGACTGGAATATCATCAGCTTTTGACCATGGAAGCAGAAGGCACCGTTCACAGTGGGGAGAAACGGTACACGTGCTCTGTGTGTTAACAAGGCTTCAGCCAATCGTCCAAACTGGAGAGACACAAGTGCAGTTACACTGGGGAGAAACCATTTAAATGTGGGGATTGTGGGAAACGTTTCAACTACCCGTCCCAGCTAGAAACACATCGGCGAGTTCACACCGGGGAGAGGCCGTTCACCTGATCCGACTGTGGAAAGAGATTCACTCTGTTATCCAACCTGCTGACACACCAGCGAGTTCACACTGGGGAGAGGCCATTCACCTGCTCTGAGTGTGGGATGGGATTCACTGCATCATCCAGACTGCTGACACACCAGCGAGGTCACACTGGGGAGAGGCCATTCAACTTCTCCGAGTGTGGGAAGGGATTCACTCAGTTATCCCACCTGCTGGCACACCAGCGAGTTCACAATGGGGAGAGGCCATTCACCTGCTCTGAGTGTGGGATGGAATTCACTGCATCATCCAGCCTGCTGAGACACCAGCGAGTTCACACTGGGGAGAGACCGTTCACCTGTTCAGAGTGTGGAAAGGGATTCACTCGCTCATCCAACCTGCTGACACACCAGCGAGTTCACACTGGGGAGAGGCCGTTCACCTGCTCTGATTGTGGGAAGGGATTCACTGCATCATCCAACCTGCTGACACACCAGCGAGTTCACACTGGGGAGAGGCCGTTCACCTGCTCTGACTGTGGGAAGGGATTCACTGCATCATCCAACCTGTTGACACACAAGCGAGTTCACACTGGGGAGAGGCCGTTCATCTGCTCTGAGTGTGGCAAGGGATTCTCTCTGTCAGTCAACCTGCTGAGACATCAGCGAGTTCACAAGTGAACGCAGGGGTTGGATTCTGCTGTTAATCGCATTCTGGACAGCATTGACTTCATTTTGATAGTTGGGGTTTATAACTCCTGTAACGCTGATGTTAATAACTCCTGTAACTGGACTGAAGTTTAATATTTGGGATACAGACACATAAATTAGTGTTGCTTTCAACACATTGCTGTGGATTTTTGTCTTTCCCACCTGAGGGTTTAGCATCACCTGGCTGGAGCTGAGAAAGGACAATCTGTGGGGAGGATGTTACAGGCGGAACTGAACTTCAGCCTGGACACAGTCCTTCAGCGCCACACAGAGATCACCTCATTCTTCTGAACTCCAATGCGTATAGGCCCAACCTACTCAACCTATCGTCATAAGTCAATCCCATCAACTCCGGAATCTGCTGCAGACATGAACACGGACCTGAGGCTTATTAAAAGGCACATATTTCATTACAGATAAGGTTACCCTGGGAGAAATGTTCAGTTAGAACATGAGAACATAAGAAATAGGAGCTGGAGTAGGCCATTTGGCCCCTCGGGCCTGCTCCGCCATTCAATAAGATCATGGCTGATCTGATCATGGACTCAGTTCCACTTCCCTGCCCACTCCCCATAAGCCTTTACTCACATATCTCTCAAACATCTCTCCATCTCCGCCTTAAATATATTCAAAGACCCAGCCTCCACAGCTCTCCTGGGCAGAGAATTCCACAGATTTACCACCCTCAGAGAAGAAATTCCTCATCTCAGTTTTAATTGGGTGGCCGTTTATTCTAAGACTATGTCCCATAGTTTTAGTTTCCCGTATAAGTGGAAATATCCTCTCTGCATCCACCTTGTCAAGCCTCCTCATTATCTTATGTTTCGATAAAATCACCTCTGATTCTTCTGAACTCCAATGTGATTAGGCCCAACCTATTCAAGCTATCTTCATAAGTCACCAACTCATCTTCCGAGTGAACATTCTCTGAACTGCCTCCAATGCAAGTATATCCTTCCTTGGAGACCAAGATACGGAGTCCATTACAGGCAAAATGACAATCAAACCAGTAGCACCTTAACAGTGTCTCATTGGCCCACAGGCTTTTCTTAAATAGATTTGCTGAGTGGATATAAACTTAAACCAGGTTTTCAGGCGTGATGCTCTGTTCACATATTGAAGGTCGAAGAGATGCTGTGGGGCACATGCTAAGTCCAGTAGCTGAAAGTGATTAACAGACTGGGTTTTGTGTTTACTGATCCCAGGCGTGTTACCAAGACCAGCAAAATCGAAGCCCATGGAGTAATGGGGACAGTGGCAGCGTGGATGTGAAAGTGGCTAAGTGATACAAACAGAATAGTGGTGAACGGTTGTTTTTCAGACTGGAGGAAGTGGTGTTCACCAGGGGTTGGTATTGGGGCCACTGCTTTTTTTTTTAAATCTATATTAATGACCTCGACTTGGGTGTACAGGGCACAATTTCCAAATCTACAGCTCACACAAAATTTGCAAGTACAGTGAACAGTGAGGAGGATAGTGATAGACTTCAGAAAGACATAGACAGGCTGGTGGAATGGGCAGACATGTGGCAGATGAAACTTAATGTAGAAAAGTTCAAAAGTGATACGTTTTGGGAGGAAGAAAGAGGAGAGGAAATATAAACTAAAGGGTACAATTTTAAAATGGTGCGTGAACCGAGAGACCCAGGAGTATGGGTGCACCAATCACTGAAGGTGGCAGCACTGGTTGAGAAAGTGGTTACAAAACGTACGGGACCCTAGGCTTCATGAATAGAGGTATAGAGTACAGAAGTGTGGATATTATGTTGAAACTGCATAAAACTCTGGTTCGGCCTCAACTGGAGTATTGTGTCCAATTCTGGTTCATCATCATCATCATAGGCAGTCCCTCGGATCGAGGAAGACATGCTTCCACTCTAAAAATGAGTCCTTAGGTGGCTGAACAGTCCAAAACGAGAGCCACAGTCCCTGTCACAGGTGGGACAGATAGTCGTTGAGGGAAGGGGTGGGTGGGACAGGTTTGCCGCACATTCTTTCTGATGCCTGCGGTTGATTTCTGCATGCTCTCGGCGATGAAACTCGAGGTGCTCAGCGCCCTCCCGGATGCTCTTCCTGCACTTAGGGCGGTCTTTAGTATGGACTACCAGGTGTCGATGGGGATGTTGCACTTTATCAGGGAGACTTTGCGGGTGTCCTTGTAACGTTTCCTCTGCCACACCTTTGGCTCGTTTGCTGTGAAGGAGTTCCGAGTAGAGCGTTTGCTTTGGGAGTCTCGTGTCTGGCATGCTGACAATGTGGCCAGCCCAGCAGAGCTGATCAAATGTGGTCAGTGCTTCAATGCTGGGGAGGTTGGCCTGTTCGACGATGCTAACGTTGGTGTGTCTGTCCTCCCAGGGAATTTGCAGGATATTGCGGAGAAATCGTTGGTGGTATTTCTCCAGCGACTTGAGGTGTCTACTGTACATAGTCCATGTCTCTGAGCCATACAGGAGGGTGGGTATTACTACAGCCCTGTAGACCATGAGCTGGGTGCTGGGGGTGATATACCTACTGTACATGGTCCATGTCTCTGAGCCATACAGGAGGGTGGGTATTACTACAGCCCTGTAGACCATGAGCTGGGTACTGGGGGTGATATACCTCCTGTACACAGTCCATGTCTCTGAGCCATACAGGAGGTGGGTATTACTACAGCCCTGTAGACCATGAGCTTCATCGCAAATTTGAGGGCGTGCTCTTCAAAACCTCTTTTCCTCAAGCAGTCAAAGGCTGCACTGGAGGCGGTGTTGACTCTCGTCATCAATGTCTGCTCTTGTTGATAGGAGGTTCCCGAGGTATAGGAAATGGTCCACGTTGTCCAAGGCCGCGCCATGGATCTTGATGACTGGAGTGGGGGGGACTGGAGTGCTGTGTGGCAGATTACAGGTTGGTGGAGGACCTTTGTCTTACGGATGTTTAGTGTAAGGCCCAAAACATCTATAAATACGTTGATTATGACTTGGAGTTCAGCATCTGTATGTTCGCAGACACAATAATTGTCAGCGTACGGTAGCTCAACGACAGAGATTGGGGTGGTCTTGGACCTGGCCTGGAGACGACGAAGGTTGAACAGGATCCCACTAGTTCTGTAGTTTCGTTCCTCTCCAGCAGAGAGCTTGGTGACTGAGGTGGAGAAATTCTGGTTATGTCATTTAAGTAAGTATAGAAGGCCTTTTGAGAGCTTGCAGAAAAGATTTACGTGAATGATTCCAGGAATGAGGGTCTTCAGTTACGTGGATAGTCAGGAGAAGTTGGGGTTGTTCTCAGAACAGAGAAGATTGAGAGGAGATTTGACAGAGGTGTTCAAAATCATGAGGTGTCAGGACAGATAGATAGAATGGGATTAGCAGAAGCTCTTGCAGATAGCCGGCATGGGCTCGACGGGCCAAATGGCCTCCTTCCATGTTGTAACTCGTCTCGGATTGTAAGATAATGAAAAATGTATTGCCCAGGATGCTCCATCTCCCGAGCACTGGGACCCAGTTGGGAACAGAGACCCTGAAGCCCCACCCACTCTCTGTTCCTGAACCAAGATGGCCGCACATGCGCCCTGATCCCGCCCTGTGCAAAATGGCCGCCAGTGACCCCGCTCACCCGGGCCTGTCACCACGGGGCCTGTGGGCTCTAATTCGGGGCCTGAGATTTATTCTGTATCTAAGCTGTGCTGTACCTGCCCTGGGATTGTTTGACGAGATAGTGTAGAGGTGCTTTACTTTGAATCTAATCAGTAATCATGTACCTGCCCTGGATTTGTTCGATGGGACAGTGTCGAGGAAACGTTTTAATACATACGAAAATTGACGGACAGGCAAAAACCATCTGGTCCATCAAGCCTGTCCCACACAATTGCGATATATCAAAGCGTATATACTCCACTCAACCCGAGTACATGTGATCTCCTGGGAGAGGCAAAAAAAAGATTTAAAAAAAACCTAGGACAATTTGGATAAATAAAATCTGGGAAATTCCTCTCCAGCCCATCTAAGTGATGGAAACTAGTCCAGGAGATCACTCTGGCCATTAAACTCCCTGCAGTACCTACCTTCTGTAAGTGTTAATCTCCGCCGCAGCCAGAAACAAATCTAGCTTTTACTTGAAGGAATTCAGTTAGTCTGCATCCACCACATGAGAGGGCAGCTTGTTCCAGAGGTCGACTGTTCTCTGGGAAAAGAACCACCTCCTGATGTCTTACCTAGATCTAGCCTTATACAACTGAAATTTGTGTCCCTGGTCCTGTCTAACCTACTTAATTGTAATAAACGGTCAGCTGGAACACTCTCTTTCACCTTCAATATCTTATAAACTGCAATCAATATCGCCCTTAGTCTGCGCTGCTCTCAGATAAAGAGTCCCAACTCTTTTAACCTACCAAGGTAACTAAGATGCTTTAGATTTGGAATTAGTCGAGTGACCCTTTCCAGAACCTCAATATCACCCACCATGTGAGGAGACCAAAACTGGACACATGTGGCCTGACTAAGGTCCTGTATAAGGACAAAACAGTACTCCTCGTCTTATACTCAATTGTCCTATGGATACACCCCAACACCCTATTTGCTCTCACTGTCGCTACACTGCATTGCTCGTGTACCTTTAAGGATGTATTCACTAGAATGTCTAAATCTCTTTCTATCTCCACCATCTTTAATGCCTTCCCCTGGAGGGTGTATGAATGTTGAGCATTTGCCCTACCCACATGCATAACACTGAACTTATCTAAGTTATACATCATTTTCCAGTCATGAGGCCAGTGCCACAACACTTTAAGATCTGGCTGAATCAGACGAGCCACTTCTACAGTTCGAGCACTCGCACAGATCTTGCTATAATTTCAAAATTGTGCCCCCAACCCAAAAATCCAGATCATTAATAAAAATAGTAAAAAGCAACGGTCCCAGCACTGATCCCTGCAGGACACCACTGGTGACTGGTCTCCAAACAGATCCAAATCCATCTATAAGTGCTCTTTACCGACATCCTGCCAGCCAGGTCTGTATCCAGCTCAATATATTTCACTAATACCAGAGGCTCCGATCTTATAGAGAAGCATCTTGTGCGGTACATTGTCAAAAGGTTTTTGGAAATCTAAGTCGACAATGTCTACTCGGCTTCCCTCATCCATCAACTTTGTAACTTCTTCAAAAAATACAATTAGAGTTGTGAGATATGAACTTTTATTTTAATGAAGCTATGTTGGGTGTCCCTAATATGTCCCCCCCTATCCAATTCATATATTGCATCCCTGATGATTCTTTCAAGCATCTTACCCATTACTGATATTAAACTGATGGAACTAAAGTTACCCAGGTCTGCATTGTCACATTGTTCTAAAAATGGGGATGACTTTAACCTCCTTCCTATCTGCAGGAACCATTTCAGAGTGCAGTGAGCTATTAAACATATACGCCAGGGGCTCGCACAGCACATGTCCCATCTCCCGGAGGGGCTCACACAGCACATGTCCCATCACCCGGAGGGGCTCACATAGCACATGTCCCATCTCCCGGTGGGGCTCACACAGCACATGTCCCATCTCCCAGAGGGGCTCACACAGCACATATCCCATCTCCCGGAGGGGCTCACACAGCACATTCCCATCTCCCGGAGCACCCTCACACAGCACATGTCCCATCTCCTGGAGGGGCTCACACAGCACATGTCCCAGCTCCCGGAGGACCCTCACACAGCAAATGTCCCATTTCCCGGAGGGGCTCACACAGCACATTCCCATCTCCCGGAGGACCCTCACACAGCACATGTCCCATCTGCCAGAGGACCCTCACACAGCACATGTCCCATCTCCTGGAGGATCCTCACACAGCACATGTCCCATCTCCCGGAGGAACCTCACACAGCACATTCCCATCTCCCGGAGGACCCTCACACAGCACATGTCCCATCTCCTGGAGGTCCTTCACACAGCACATGTCCCATCTCCCGGAGGACCCTCACACAGCACATGTCCCATCTCCCGGAGGGCCCTCACACAGCACATGTCCCATCTCCTGGAGGACCCTCACACAGCACATGTCCCATCTCCCGGAGGGGCTCACACAGCACATGTCCCATCTCCCGGAGGATCCTCACACAGCACATGTGCCATCTCTTGGAGGACCCTCGGGTGGCTGCTCTATATATTTTTAAGTTCTTAATTTTTTCTTAAACAATATTCATATCTATGTTAATGTTACTGAGAAAAACTAGTGTTATTAAATTCTAATATTTTAGCATAATCTTCAAGGGTGAAGACTGATGCAAGGTACTCACTAATATTTCCGCCATTCTCAGTGAGTACTTTGTAACCTGTCCTTGAACACCCTTCAGTGGCCCAACACAGTCTTTAATAGTTCTTTGACTCTTTATATAAATAAAAATTCTCTTCCCATGACTGCCACAGTTGCCTACAATTCTTTTTTCAAAATAACCTTTTTGCTGATCGAATAGCAACTTCCGTTTTCTTTAGTTCTTTGTATTCAATGCTATTTATGTGAGTGTTAAATTTCTTTAATTTATGGAGACATTGATATTTACTTGTTATTTGTCTTTGTACAGAGCCAGTCAGCCACCTTGGCTTTTTCTTACGACATTTGCATCTTTCGATTTTGGCTACGTTAGTTTTCCACATTTTAATTCTGAAATACGTTTCCTTTATATTCAACATTAGTCACATCATCACAGGGTAGGGTTGGTCAATTTACCTGTTGCAAGTCCTCTGCCATTTTGGAGAAGTTTGCCCTTCTGAAATGCGGTGCGAGTTGCAGGTTGTCAGTCACTTTGGTTCTCCCGGCCACTTGGGGCCCTACAATGTGATCACTGTTGCCCAGATGTTCCCCCACACGGAGGCCTGATATGAGGTCAGGCTCACTACTAAACACCACATCCAATATATAAATTTCCCAAGTTACTTCATTAACATGTTGAGTCAGGAAACATTCCTGTATATTTTCAATAAATAAGAACATAAGAAATAGGAGCAGGAGTAGGCCATAAGGCCCCTTGATCCTGCTCCGCCGTTCAATAAGATCATGGCTGATCCGATCATGGACTCAGCTCCACTTCCCTGCCCGCTCCCCATAAATCCTTATCCCCTTATCGTTTAAATACATTTAAGACAGAAATAGACAGTTTCTTAATGTCCCAACTTCCACAGCTCTCTGAGGCAACAAACTTCACAGATTCACAACCGTTTGAGAGCAGAGATTTCTCGCCTTCTCAGTTCTAAATGGGCGGCCCCTTAATCTAAGATCAAGCCATCTAGTTATAGTCTCCCCCATCAGTGGAAACATCCTCTCTGCAACCACCTTGTCAAGCCCTGTCATAATCTTATATGTTTCTATAAGATCACCTCTCATTCATAGTAACATAGAAAATCGGTGCACGAGTAGGCCATTCGGCCCTTCGAGCCTGCACCGCCATTCAATATGATCATGGCTGATCACTCCCTCAGTATCCCTTTCCTGCTTTCTCTCCAGACCCCTTGATCCCTTTAGCCGTAAGGGCCATATCTAACTCCCAACTGAATATATCCAATGAACTGGCATCAACAACTCTCTGCGGTAGGGAATTCCACAGGCTAACAACTCACTGAGTGAAGAAGTTTCTCCTCATCTCAGTCCTAAATGGCCTACCCCTTATCCTAAGACTGTGTCCCCTGGTTCTGGACTTCCCCACCATTGTGAACATTCTGTCCGCATCTATCCTGTCACGTCAGAATCTTTTATGTTTCAATGAGATCCTCTCTCATCTTTCTAAATTCCAATGTATAAAGGCCCAGTTGATCCAGTCTCTCCTCATATGTCAGTCCTGCCATCCCGGCAATCAGTCTGGTGAATCTTCGCTGCACTCCCGCAAAAGCAAGAACACCCTTCCTCAGATTAGGAGACCAAAGCTGAACACAATATTCCAGGTGAGACCTCACCAAGAGCCTGTATAACTGCAGTAAGACCTCCCTGCTCCTGTACTCAAATCCCCTAGCTAAGAAGGCCAACATATCATTTGCCTTCTTCACCACCGGCTGAAACTGCATGCCAACTTTCAATGTCTGGTGAACCATGACACCCAGGTCTCGTTGCACCTCACTTTCCCTAATCTGTCACCATTCAGATAATATTCTGTCTTCGCGTTTTTGCCCCCAAAATGGATAACCTCACATTTATCCACATTATACTGCATCTGTTATGCATTTGCCCACTCACCTAACCTGTCCAAGTCAACCTGCAATCTTTTAGCATCCCTCTCATCGCTCATCTGCCACCCACTTTAGTGTCATCTGCAAACTTGGAAATATTACACTCAATTCCTTCATCTAAATCGTTAATGTATATTGTAAAGAGCTGGTGTCCCAGCACTGAGCCCTGCGGCACTCCACTGGTCACTGCCTGCCATTTAGAAAAGGACCCATTTATCCTGACACTCTGCTTCCTGTCTGCCAACCAGTTCTTTATCCACGTCAGTATATTACCCCCAATACCATGTGCTTTGATTTTGCACACCAATCTCTGTGTGGGACCTTGTCCAAAGCCTTTTGAAAGTCCAAATACATGACTTCCATTGGTCCTCCTTGTCCACTCTACTAGCTACATCCTCAAAAAATTCTAGAAGATTTGTCAAGCATGATTTCACCTTCATTAATCCATTCTCACTTGGACTGATCCTGTCACTGCCTTCCAAATGCGATGCTATTTCATCTTTAATAATTGATTCCAACATTTTCCCCACTACTGATGTCAGGCTAACCGGTTTATAATTACCCGCTTTCCCTCTCCCTCCCTTTTTAAAAAGTGGTGTTACATTAGCTACCCTCCAGTCCATAGGAACTGATCCAGAGTCGATAGACTGCAGGAAAATAATCACCAATGCAGTTACGATTTCTAAGGCCACTTCCTTAAGTACTCTGGGATGCAGACTATCAGGCCCCAGGGATTTATCGGCCTTCAATCCGATCAATTTCCCGAACACAATGTCCAAGCTAATATGGATATCCTTCGGGTCCTCCTTCTCACGAGGCACTCTGTCCCCTAGTACTTCCAGAAGGTTATTTGTGTCTTCCTTCGTGAAGACAGAACCGAAGTATTTGTTCAATCGGTTTGCCATTTCTTTGTTCCCAATTATAAATTCACCTGAATCCGACTGCAAGGGACCGACGTTTGTCTTCACTAATCTTTTTCTTTTCACATCTGTAGAAGCTTTTGCAGTCAGTTTTTATGTTCCCGGCTTCTTCTCGTACTCTATTCCCCCCCCCCCTTAATTATACCCTTTGCCTCCTCTGTTGAATTCTAAATTTCTCCCAGTGCTCAGGTTTGCTGCTTTTTCTGGCCAATTTATATGCCACTTCCTTGGATTTAACACTATCCTTAATTTCCTTTGTTCGCCACAGTTGAGCCACATTCCCAGTTTTATTTTTACTCCAGACAGAGATGTACAATTGCTGAAGTTCATCCATGTGATCTCTAAATGTTTGTCATTACCTTTCCACCGTCAACCCTTTAAGTATCATGTGCCAGTCTATTCGAGCCAATTCACACATCAAACCATCGAAGTTACCTTTCCTTAAGTTCAGGACCTTAGTTTCTGAATTAACTTTCACTCGCTATCTTAATAAAGAATTCTGCCATGTTATGGTCACTCTTCCCCAAGGAGCCTCGTACAACAAGATTGTTAATTAGTCCTTTCTCATTACATATCATCCAGTCTACGATGGCCAGCTCCCTCGTTGGTTCCTCGACATATTGGTCTCGAAAACCATCCCTAATACACTCCATCACCGCATTGCTACCAGTTTGGTTAGCCCAATAAATATGTAGATTAAAGTCGCCCATGATAACTGCTGTACCTTTATTGCATGCATCCCTAATTTCTTGTTTGATGCTGTCCCCAACCTCACTACTATTGTTTGGTGGTCTGTACACAACTCCCTCTAGCGTTTTCTGCCTTTTGGTGTTCCGTAGCTCCACCCATACCGATTCCACATTATCGAAGCAAATGTCCTTTCTTACTATTGCATTAATTTCCTCTTTACCGAACAATGCCACCCTGCCTTTTTTTCCTTTCTGTCTATCCTTTCTAAATGTTTAATACGCCTGGATGTTAAGTTCCCAGCCTTGGTCACCCTGAAGCCATGTCTCCGTGATGCCAATTACATCATACCAGTTTACTGCTATCTGCGCAGTTAATTCGTCCACCTTGTTCTGAATACTCCTCGCATTGAGGCACAGAGCCTTCAGGCTTGTCTTTCTAACACACTTTGCCCCTTTAAAATTTTGCTGTAATGTGGCCCTTTTTGCCTTGGGTTTCTCTGCCCTCCACTTTTATTTTCTTCTTTCTATCTTTTGCTTCTGCCCCCATTCTACTTCCCTCTGTCTCCCTGCATAGGTTCCCATCCCCCTGCCATATTAGTTTAACTCCTCCCCAACAGCACGAGCAAACACTCCCCCCCCCCAATGATATTTGTTCCAGTCCTGCCCAGGTGCAAACCGTCCAGTGTGTACTAGTCCCACCTCCCCCAGAACCGGTTCCAATGTCCTAGGAATTTGAATCCCTCGCTTTTGTACCACTCCTCAAGCCACGCATTCATCTGAGATATCCTGCTATTCCTACTCTGACTTGCACGTGGCACTGGTAGAAATCCTGAGATTACTACTTTTGAGGGAGCATTATTCTGTAATTAACCCGTGTTGTACCTGTGTTGATTTCTGGATTCTTTTACCTCAATCTGGTTCAGCAAATTACTGAAATGAATACCGTTTGTGCTTTAAACAAAGCAAGCTTTTATTTAAAAAGTAAATCCCGATCGGGGACCTTATCAGACAGAAGGAATGCAACTCTGATAGAACGCACCCACTTCCTACGGACAAAGTGACGTTACATTGTAAAGAGACGACGGCTATACATTTTCGGCAAAATATAACAAGATAGGGTGAGAGTGACATCCTAGTTCAGCCTATCTCTTTTGATCCCTCTTTCCCTTTGTCCACTCATAAGCCGACATAAGTATGGTCTGATTTTAAACAAAGACCTTCTGTTAATGTTTCAGGTTAATAACATGATTTAATAAGACATTGAGGTTTTTCTGCAAGCTGTGGGTTTTGTTTCAATATGTGTTAGTGTTGTAACATTTCACAGTCTCGAGTCTGAGATGTCATGGCTATTCATCCATGAATTCTTTGTGAGCTTATACTGTCCCTGTACAATTCCCAACTTCTCGACTTTATACATTTTTACACATTCACATTCCCCCCTTTTATAATTCCATGATAACCCTGGTGACTGTTCCAGGAGTGTCGCATTCAGCCGTTCGCACTCTCTTTCCTGATCCATATTGTTGTTAGTGTCGAGTAGTTCTTTAGTTCGTTGGATCATAACTCGGGAGCCCTTGACCACAAGAGGGTTTGCTAACCTTGCCATCATTACTTTACAACAAAGGTTAAGGCAACCAACAATTAGATAGCATCTCCAAGATCCATCTGATAGCCAATCAAACCAGCTAGATCCTTCTGCTGGTGTGGATAACTTCTTCACCTCCCTTCTTATGTGATCAGCGAGATTGGTTATGTTTTCTGAACTATCAGGAATGTAAGTGCAACATTCAGATCCTATCAGGGCACATGTTCCCCCTTTCTCAGCTAAAAGGTAATTGAGGGCCATTCGGTTTTGCAATGCTACGGTCCTTATTGCTACAATTTCAGCTGTGATGCCCTCCAGAGCTTCAGCAGTATTGTTAGCTATCTGTTCCAATATCGTCTCTAGGTTCTGTACTTCGTCCATGAGACGTCTTATCCCGATTGGGAACATTAAGACCCCAAAGAACTTGTCGGTGGGGGTGATGGCTCGCTTGTATCGGCTGGAGGCATGTGCTTCCACCAGGGTACGTACTTGCCGCACAAATGGCACCACATATCCCAGATAACAGGACCCTGTCCATCGCCTAGGCAACCAAGGATTCGGATCGTGAGAGTGGATGGTGACTCGTGCACCTGTCGTGAGGTTGAGACTGTTTGGGCAATTGCTGTACCCTACGATTTGTCCCTTGTTACTGGTGTCATTTCGGGTTAGTAATATGTCCCCGGTTGGCCTCCCAATCCCTGAGGTATTGGTCAGGGCTTTGAATGGGGGTTCCTTTTCACGGTTGTAGGTTGGTTGGTACCATCCCTGGAATGTCTGACTAATGGGATCTCCAGCACTCTCCCACTTGGTGACCTCCCCGTGGTCGTTCATGTGGTAACGGTATGATACTCCACCTGATCTCTGTGATCCTTCTTCTGACCTGCCTTTCCTCTCTCGTATTTGTATTGGACCCCCCTCCTCTCCTGATAGTTTGGCTCTGAATCCATCTGACAGTCTCAGTTAGGGTCAGTGGAACGGGGCGCAAAGGAATTCCCCCTTTGGAATGTATAGGGAAATGTATCGGGAATGTGAACATACCCAACATCTAGAAAAGTTCCCATTTTGCGCATAAACATAAGTCATGTACAAAAAGGTGTTTACATGGAGCTCTCGTCTCTGTCTCCCCTCCCATGCGCCGAAACTGTCATATTTTACAGACTGTGGCATACAGACACAGTTTCATTTTATGGCTCAGGATTCAGATAAATTGTCCAATTATTTTGCTGATTAAAAGAGTTCAGTTTTCCCGTCTCTCTTCTTCGGTCACCGTCGGCGTAGCTGGCTGTCTATCACTACGGGTAAAAGTTCAAACTGGTCCACGTTCCAATTAGGATGTCAACGGCCTTGTTCAGCTATGGAGAAGAGGAAGTCTGGAACACAAACTGGAGTTACAATAACCAGTAAAATAGGTTCGTTAGAGGGTAGTGAGCTTGCAGTGGTGCAGGTGAACCCAGGCACTTTTCCCCTCAACCTTGGCTGCAGTGGGGGTAGTGAGTAACACCTGAAAAGGCCCCTCCCATTGTGGCTCTAATCCCTTCCGAATCCATACTTCCCTGGTGCCACGAGGGGCAATTCGGGTAAAATTGGGAGGTCGAGGTGAGCATCCTGAACCTAGTTGTGGACTAGTCGCAGAGCCTGAGTCAGAGAAAGAACATAGGTGGTCATCAGTCAAGCTGAGATACCATATCTCGGAACAATTTCCCTCATTAACACCTTAACAACAGTTTGAGCCTTATTGTCCAGGGTAGGGTAGGCTTCAATCCATTTTCTAAACATATCTAGTATTACTAACACATTTGTAACACTGAATACTTTGCAACTCAATGTAGTCCAACTGCAATGACTCAAAGGGACCTTCGGGAGGGGCATCTTACCCCAATCACAGGGGACTCCCTTCCCTGGATTATGCTGCTGGCAAACCAGGCAACGACTACTGATGTTCTGGGCCAGCGCCTGGAGTCTAGGATGCCACCAAGTAGCCAAAAGTGTGTCACTTTTTGTCCTAGCTCCACAATGAGTAGCAAAATGCATACATTCAATAACCCATAAGGCCAACTCATCAGACATGCAAGTCTATTCCGCGGGAGTGGTCCAGAGTTTAGAAACATTGTCACAAGTACATCCATAATTTTTCCACAACAGTTTATCTTTTTCACGAGCGTCCTCCTGTGCTTTAATGACATCTTGGATGGTTGGCATTGGTTTTTCCGAGGCTAACTTATCCTTTGCAGGACTTTTAGTCTGATTCATCATTCTGGGCAGGACCATTTGTTGTCCACGAGAGGCCTGTTTGGCCTCTCTGTCAGCACAGTGGTTCCCTATATCAACCGGGGATTTTCCGGTGGTGTGGGCAGTACATTAAACAATGGCAATGCGCTTGGGGAGCATGAGGGCTTGCAACAAGTCAGATAATAGTTGCCTATGGGTTATCTCATTACCCTGTGAGGTTAGGAATCCCCTATTGTTCCATAATTGTCCGAAATCATGTGCTACCCCAAAGGCATACCTAGAGTCGGTATAGGTATTGACCTTGAGATCTTTGGCCAAGATACAGGCTCGGGTGAGGGCGAATAGTTCAGCTTGTTGGGTGGAATGGGTGGTTTCAAAAGCGGCAGATTCTAAGAGCTGATTCTCCTCGTTTGCTGTGGCGTATCCTGAGATTCGTGCACATTCTGGATCAATAGAAGAGCTTCCGTCAACATACATAATACAGTCTGGGTCCTCCATTGGTACATCAACTAAATCTTCCCTGACAGAGATGGCCTCTTGAATTAAAGATAAACAATCATGACTGGGTTCTTCCTCATCTTGGGATGGCTCAGTAAGAAAACAGGCCGGATTAATCGCAGTACAGTGCCGAAAGGTCAGCTTAGGATTATTTAGTAGGTAGATCTCATATCTGCTTTGCCTGGCCATGGTAAGGTGTTGAGTCTGTAGTTGACCCAGGAGGGCAGCTGCGGAGTGAGAGGTGTATACAAGAATATCCTTCTGGAGGGTAAGGTTGGCAGCGATTGAAGGCTATTGTCGATGGCGGTTAATATTTGAGTACATACAGGGTGCCCCAAGGCAACGGGATGTATTTTGGAAGAGTAGTAGGCAACAGGCCTATGCTTATCCCCGTGTTTCTGAGTTAAGACAGCGGTAGCACAGTCTTTCAGGATCGTACAATACAGTTGAAGGGGCCGGTCATAGAGAGGCCGGCCCAAAGCCGGAGGTTGCAGCAGGGCTGTCTTTCGTTCCTTAAAGGCTTGGACGTCTGAGGTTTTTATTTTAACGCTGCCTTCCTTGTTTGTATACGGTGTGAGGTGCTTTGTCATCAGGCCAACATTAGGGATCCAGGATCTGCAGTAATTGATCATCCCCAACCACTGTCGCATTTGTTTAGCCGTGCTAGGGACTGGAAACTAGCAAATCGGTGCGACTCGGCTAGCCTCCAAGGCTCGGTGGGTGCCTGATAAAATGATTCCAAGGAAATTGACTTAAGACTGGCCAATTTTGACCTTTGATGGGGAAACTATGTATCCCAGGGAGGAAAAGTAAATCAGTAACTGATAAGCATCCTCCTGATTACTTGGTTCATCTGCGCTGGCTACCAGTAAATCGTCCACATACTGAATCAAAGTGGATCTCTTCGTCAGCGTGAGGGACTGTAACTGTCTCTGCAGGCACCTTGAGAATAAGGTCGGGGAGTGGATGAACCCTTGGTGAAGTCTTGTCCAGGTATATTGCTGTCCCTGGTAAGTGAAGGCGAATAGATACTGAACCACCTGGGCTAGCGGCAAAGCGAAGAAGGCGTGTTGGAGGTCTATTATTGCGAAGATCTTGGCTTTTGCTGGGATTAATGACAGTATCTGTGCTGGGTTGGGAATCAGGGCGTGCAGGGGCTGGACGATAGCATTGATAGCTCGAAGGTCTTGGACTAAGCGGTATTCGTTTGGCTTACCTGGCTTAGGGACTGCCAGTATAGAGGTATTACACGGGGACTGGCATTGGACCAAAATCCCCTGTTCCACTAGCCCCTGGATCAATCGGCGGATACTTGGTATTGCCTGTGGCTTCAGTGGGTACTGTCGGATAGAGGGCCAGTCCACATTGCCCTCCACTGGATCTCAATCGGATCAATGGGAGTATAACTCACTTGGGAGGGGTCCTCTGCCGACACATGTGGATCCACATAGTCAGGTATGTCAGAGCCAGTATGATGCTGCAGAGTCGTTAAGACCTTCTCGGGGTCCCTGTGGAATTGGACTGTTCGGCCATGTTTTACAATCTGCAAATCCAGGCTGGTAGGGTCAGCCTCGTTTATAGCTTGGCACACCATAATTCCTAAATCTTTAGCGTGGTGGGGAGGGAATACTTCACGAGTAATATGTGGTGCCACCGTCGGGGGCTGTCTCCACAGATTCTTATCCATTTCCACAAAATCTGCCTTCCCTTTCAGTCCAATCACTCTAGCCCTTAATAGAATTTCCTTCACTTCCCCTTCGTGATCCTGATAAAAGTTCTGGAGATCCTGATTCTTGCCACTGGGATCGTATGCTAGGGTCACATGATAAGGTGCCTGCGGCTGGTCCAGAGACCACCATTGAGGGGTCCTAGTGGTATAATACTGCCGCTTAAGGGTTCCCTGTTTTACAATAATCCCATCATCTCCGCACTCCAAATGCAACTGGAATTTGCAGAGGAGGTCTCTCGCCATCATGTTACAGTCCAGATTGGTTGTGATAACAAATCAATGTTCCACCGATTCTTCCTAGTCACCTGCTTTAACCGGTTCTGACACCGGGAATGTAGAGACTTGTCCCAGGAATCCTGACAGTCCCTGTGTCTCAGTGGAGGCGGGGAGTTTAAGCTTCGATTGTACAGAAGACATAAAGGCTCCCGTATCAATCAAGAAGGGTTGCCACTCATTCCGAATTTTTAACAACATCATCGGTTCGTCATCCGGGGAGGTTCCCTGCACAATCAAGCTACGTAGTCAATACGAATAATCGGGGGACGGTTGGCCGAAGGGGTTGCTCTGGGAGAAGTTAGGGTAAGATCCCCGTCTTCTTTCCCCGCCCCCCTTGCCCCCCTCTTCTTCCTCTTCCTCTTTCGTGCCAACGGGAGGGACACTCTACTCCAATGTCCTTCTTGCCCACAATTAAAGCATCCATCTCGTCTTCCCCAGCCCTGACGTCTTCACATACCAGGTCGGGGATAGTAGGGCGGTCCGTAATTAGCAGGGCTCGGACCATTTGGGTATTTGGTATAACCGTATCCCTAGTTATCAAGCCAACCATGCACGCAATACTGCGGTTCCATCTGGTATCCCCTTCGGTCGGGCTTTGGTCCTTCCACCCGAGGCAACTGTTCCTTTCAAGTCACGTGTTCAGTCTTGACCCGGGTTGGGGGCCTACCTCCCCCCTCTCCTTTCTTTTCCTGCCAATAATATTTAACGGCCCTTTCCATCTGGGCTTTACTGTTATCTGCCCAATTCATATTATTTGTCCGGATAGCGTGAGCAATCGAATAGGCCAGGCACTCAAGTAGGATAGCGCAGCATTGAGGTGAATCCTCTCCCGCCCTGAAGGCATTATCTCCTGATTGACCACCGTATATTTCAATGAATCTTTCCATGAATTCGTCGGCAGTTTCGTCTCGTTTGGGTTTAGTTTCTCATACTGCGTCCATACTGATGGGCTTCTGAAGGGTCGTGGTGAGAGCAGTAAATACAACGTTTAGGCGATCCTGGGCATTGTTCGAGTGAGCAGCCACCAATGCATCATGATTAGCACGTCCTCGGTGAGTTAGAAATCGGGCATGCTCAGTTGGGCTTAGGGGCTGCTGTACCAGGGCCCACAGGTCCCTTGACTCTGCATTATAAACTGCAATGGTAATTCGAAGATGATCTATAAACTTGACAGGTTCTCTCTTTCAATCTGGCATGGTGGCCACAATAGCCATAATTTCGTTCGGTTTCCAAGGCACATAGACATATATGGTCTGCAGCTTGTTGTGCATCAGGGTTTGGCATTGGTCGGACTGGGAATTGTTGCCGGGGCTTTGGGATGGGGGCGTCAACCTCGGAAGACGTGTCTGGGTCGGAGGGTGGCTCGGAACCGTCTGACTACGCAGCACCTCCGCATCCCGATCGGCGGGATGGTTTGTTTTGCCTTTCACGACTGGTATTCTGACTGGCGGATTCACGGGACTGCCTGCGCTTTCGAGATGTAGATCTGCCCTTCCGAGTGTGAGATCTGGTCCTCTCGGCTACATGGTTCGTGAAATCGGGATCTGAGTCGCTATCAGAGGATGAAGGGTCCGTCTGGGCTTGTCGGTACGTTGGTGTGGGGTTATCTTTATCTTTACCTCCTACAGCCGGAGTGTAAGGTGGAGGTGGATGGGAAGAGGACTGTGGTAAGGGGCCAGGGGCTGCGGAAGGCGCCGTTGGGCGTCGAGTCAGTGACCATTTATCAATTTCCTCATCAGCCTCGGTCAACGTAAGGCTCACCATTTGACTTCGTAGTCGGTCAATACCTTTCTCAGAGGTCCCAGTGGAACTCTTAGTATGTTTGTCGTGCGCGCACTCTTTCTTTAAAGACGTCTACGGTTTTAATATGTCTTCCTTCTGTCAAGGAAAACCATAATTTAGTGGCGTTTTCCTGCCAACTCGACAGAATTTATGCATCTTTTAGCATTTGACAATAATGCCTCCATGTGGCTATCAGATCCCTATCTCCTTCCCCCGTCCCTATCTCCTTCCCCCATCCCTTCTTCCAGATTATTCCCTGCGCCCGTTTTACTACCTCCAAGCTTTTGGTGCCACCTAGTCGCCATTGATCATCTCCAAGTAACTTATTCAAAGTTCCAGATAACAGTTTAAGTTGTTCAGCTTTTTCAGGAAATTCCTCACTTAACTTTTGTAGTGGACTACCGGTATTCTTGGTTGTATCTAAATGATTACCCATCCTCGCGTCGCCCCGCGTAGGATGTCCTAATTAATCCTGATCCCTTGCGTCACCCCGCGTTTGATCCGGGTCCTAATTAATCCCGATTCGCCCCGCGGTGGTTTCAGTTATCTTACCCAGAGCCTAGGTGGACCGAGTGATATACAAGATTGACGCCGTACCTGGCGTAAGTACAATTTTAAATTTACACAGTCCCGCGTCGCCCCGCGGCTTAATTTACCTAACTCCCTAACCTCCGCGTCTCCCATGCGGTTCGCGCGATTCTCTATTCTTCCGTGTGGTTTTCATGTTTTCGCGTCGCCGTGCGATACCTTCATCTGCATCTCCGCGCGGTAAGACTTACTTAATTTGTTCCAGGTTCCAGATTTACCTATTCTAACCTATCCTTCCGTGTCGCCGCCCGGTTCGTGTCGCCGCGCGGATTCCCTATCTTTCCCTATTCTAAGTTTAAAAGGTATTCACCAGATTGTCCTGGATCTCGTTCACACGCTACATGAGAACCAGCGAGTGGCTAAACTTTCCTCAGACTTTTGAAACCAAAGGAAACTGGAGCGGTATTGAAATTATACTCACTCCAGTGGCCACTTTCCTTCCGTCTCGTCCAAGGCTAGTCTGGCTCTTAATTCGCAAGTTTTCGGCAGTCGTCTTTTGAGATCCCACTTCTGACACCAAATATTAATGTGGATTCTTTTCCCTCAATCTGGTTCAGCGAATTCACTGAGTCGAACACCGTTACCGCTTATAACAAAGCAGACTTTATTATTATTCACCGGCCGGGACTTATCAGACAGAAGGAATGCTCTCGCGATAGAGCGCACCCACTTCCTACGGACAAGTGACGTTACATTGTAAAGGCACAACGGTGATACATTTTCATTACAAGATACAATTAGAGTGACATCCTAGTTCAGCCTATCCCCTATGATCCCTCCTTCCCTTTGTCCACTCATGAGCTGACATCTGTATGGGCTGTTTTTACACAAAGAGCCTTTATTTCCCTGTTAATGTTTCAAGTTTAGTGGTGTGATTTATTAAGACCTTGGAGTCAGTTTGTTAGTTGTGTCAATATTGTAATATTTGCAGTCTGAGATTCCTAAGGCTATTCATCCATGAATCCTTTGTTCAATTTTCACTATACATTTTCCCACATTCTCAACTTCAATGTCTGTATACATTCTCAGTATACATTCTCAATCTTCGAACACTCTGTTCCTCAGCTGGCCGAAGGCTGCACTGGCGCACTGGAGGCGGTGTTGTGCCTCGTCGTCGAATGTTGGTGATACAATGCTCCTGGATGTGTTCCTGATAGCCCACCGTAACTTCAGTGGACGTTCAGTGAAAACTTCAGAGAAACTGGCTTTCCTGCCTGGCTTGTGCCGATATTCCACTGAAGTTGCAACGGAATATGGTGTAAATCTGCATCCATTCAGCATAATCTAGTGCTATATTTACATCTTTATTGCATGGACACTAAGCATTGTGCGTATGAAGGAGAATAGTTTGAGGAGCTTGTCACGGTCTGATCGAATCATGTAAATGGAAAGAAAATACGGTGGTTTCCATAAAGGATGTGCAAGTTGCCCCAGCAAGCTGACCATTACAGGTTCTGCTAAACTGCTGCTGCACCAAGTCAAAAAGCTACCACTTACACTCTCTCAATTTACAGATCATTATTTCCTCTTTCTGAAGGTGGTGATTGTTACTCGGGCAGGATTGATAGATGGCCATCTGGGTGCTGGTCCAAAAGTGTAAATCGCGGAGCCTGACAATCAGACATAATGAGCAATAGCCTGTGTACTACATTGAGATGTGGACCTGTCTCCTCCCCATGATTACAAATAAACACTCCAAGCCTAGAGTGCTGAACCTGATGGTTAGTATCCGAGGGTCTTAAGAGAAGTAGCGGCAGGGATAGTGGATGCATTGGTTGTAATTTACCAAAATTGCCTGGACTCTGCAGGAAACTGCAAATGTAACACCCCTATTTAAAAAAGGAGGCAGACAAAAAGCAGGAAACTATAGACCAGTTAGTCTCACATCTGTGGTTGGGAAAATGTTCGAGTCCATTATTAAAGAAACAGCAGCAGGACCTTTTGGAAAAGCATAATTCAGTCAGGCAGAGTCAGCATGGAGTTATGAAGGGGAAGTCATTTTTGACAAATAAGCTGGAATTCTTTGAGGATGGATAAGGGTGAATAAAGGGGAACCAGTGGATGTGGTGTATTTGGACTTCCAGAAGGCATTTGACAAAGTGCCACATAAAAGGGTACTGCACAAGATAAAAGTTCACGGCGTTGGTGGAAATATGTTAGCTTGGATAGAGGATTGGCTAACGAACAGCAAACAGAGAGTCGGGATAAATGGTTCATTCTCGGGTTGGCAATCAGTAACTAATGGGGTGCCACAGGGATCAGTGCTGGGACCCCAACTATTTACAATCTATATTAAAGACTTGGATGAAGGGATCAGTGTAACATATCCAAATTTGCTGACGATATAAAGATGTGAGGAGGACACAAAAAGCCTGAAAAGTGGACAACAATTTGGCAGATGGAATATAATTTTGGGAAGTGTGAGGTCATGCACTTTGGCAGAAAAAATCAAAGAGCAAGTTATGATTTAAATGGAGAAAGATTGCAAAGTGCTGCAGTACAACAAGACCGGGGGGTAAATGTGCATGAAACACAAAAGGTTAGTATGCAGCTACAGCAAATGATTAGGAAGGCCAATGGTATCTTGGCCTTTATTGCAAAGGGAATGGAGTATAAAAGCAGGGAAGTCTTGTTACAGTTATACAAGATATTCGTGAGGCCACACCTGGAATACTGTGTACAGTTTTGGTTTCCAAATTTCAGAAAGGATATACATTGCACTCTCATTTATCCAGATGCGGATCTAACGGAAAACCCGCTGGAACAGAATTCTGTTGCAAAATTGCTAACAATTGCACAACGTGACACTCACCATGTGCAAGGACTCAGAAAATCTACCATAAAACTCCAAAAACTGAATACACAAGTTTTCCCTCCTCTGCCCTTGCTTTGCTGGTGTGTGTGTGTGTGTGTGCACGCTGCTTTAGCCGCTGTCTCTCGCGGCTGTCGCTGACATTGGGAACGGGGGCAGTGCCGACACCGGGTTCCAGGCACAGAACCCAGCCCGGATAATTCGCTCCGGAACCCCGGAGCTGGACAATCTCCTCGAGGTCACCTGCAGCCACTCCCAGTGCAGCGTTCGTCCCTCCGCGATTAAAGTCCAGCGGAATTACCTGCATGCTGGTAATGTCCATATTTTGTATATTTAAATGCCTTCTTACTGTTTGCAGCTGGTTGTATTTATTCATTAAAGTTTTAACTTTAAAATGTAAACTCGCCTAATAAAAAATTCGTTTACCCGGAATTGCCAAATCCCCGTGTGATCCAGATAAACAAGGGTTGCCTGTACTTGCTTTGGAGGCAGTTTAAAAAGGTTCACTTGGTTGATTCCAGAGATGAGGGGGATGACCTATGAGGAAATGTTGAGAAGTCTGGGCCTCTACTAATTGGAATTCAGAAGAATGAGAGGTGATCTTATCGAAATGTATAAGATTATGAGCGGGCTTGATGAGGTGGATGCAGAGAGGATGTTTCCTCTGATGGGGAGACTAAAACTAGGGGCATAATCTTAGAATAAGGGGCCGCCCATTTAAAACTGAGTTGAGGAGGAACTTCTCTGAGGGTTGTGAATCTCTGGATTTCGCTGCCTCAGAGATCTGTGGAAGCTGAGTCATTGAATAAGTTTAATACACAGATGGACAGTTTCTTAAACGATAAGGGAATGAGGGGTAATGGGGAGTGGGCAGGGAAGTGGTTCTGAGTCCATGATCGGATCAGCCTTGATCATATTAAATGTCGGAGCAGCCTCGAGGGGGCATATGGCCCACTCCTGCTCCTATTTCCTTTGTTCGTGTTAACTGGTCCTCTCGCCGATATCAGGGTATCAGCCTCACCCCCTTACACACAAGCAATTCAGCACATCCCATGGCTTGGGACCAAGACACATCCACCCTTTACACACAGTGCTGTGGATCAGCTTGCATTGATTAGCTTAATTAGTGACTTCATTTTAACACCAGTAAACACAACAGTAAATTTCCAATTATGAATTGTAGGATGGCTCTGGTATCTCAATGCTTACTTTTGTCCCACTTCACTGAGCACAATTACCTCGTTCTCTCTACAGCTTCTAGTTCTGATCAGGCAACCTACAATGTAATACAAGGCACGGAACCCAAGAAATGGAAATATTCATCTTGACTGGAGAAATGTGTTTATCTCGCATTGCTGGAAGGGTAGTGATTTACATGCGACTGTGACAAGTTATCTGGGAAGGGTCTGTGTCAGTTGGTGCATTATACGACTGATACCCATGTACCAATATTTGTAAATGTGAAAAGCATTATTGCCGAATTGTAAATTCCATTTCCCGGGCATAGTATCCTTAAAAACTGGAAACAAACTCCCCTGTTCTGGTTTTTAGATAGCTACTGTTTGGAACATTGAAATTATCCTGATTAATAGTGATGCAAATGTAGGGATAAAAAGGAGGCTTCTCTCACTCTGGGCGGACTACCTGATATAGTTAATCTACACATTGCCCGTCTGTTGGGGTAAAAGGAAGGCTTCTCTTCCTCGGGGTGGATTAACTGATATAGATAATCAACACCTCGCCCACCTCCCACTGTATAACGACCACGGAAGTAAACAAACAAAACCTCAGGTTTACCGGTTTTATTACAAGCAATGCATGGAAGGTTCAGTCTAAACCTCCGAAATACATGAGTTTTGAGTACAATTTATACATGCTTTGGAGAGGAGCTACCCTCCTACAAAATCATCAATAGGTATATTGCTATCAGTGAAGTTACATTGATTTGTCCATTCTTATCAGACTGTGTGGAAAATGCAACTGTCCATCTCTCATCATTGTGTTGTTCCATTTTGCCCTCTACCCCAGTCTGTACGACGCCTTGTGTGGCTGTACCAAAATACAGGCTTCCTTATCTCTTCCTCAGAGACTTCTAATCAAAACCTGTTGACTTCGGCTGTTAAGTGTTACTAAGGTTGAGGATACAGTTTAATGCGTTATACATTGATTTGCTATATCTACATTGGCAATTTCTTAAACGGAATACTGATTTGTTCACTACATTTAACATTGTCCTGACCACCTATTTGCAACTCTTACAATTTATCCCTTACACAATAAACTGCAGCAACGACAACAAATGTTTAATATTAATTAATCGTTATCGTTGAAGATGAATAATGTACATTTTGGAAACATTATCCATTCTTGCACATTTAAATCAAAGCTCGAGACCTGTCTATGTTCAGGATGTGTACACATCGGAAATATGCCGCTTTGAACACATTTCTTTTCTTGGACAACATAGTTAAAGTAAGGCTGAAACCATATAACTAATATCTAATTCTACCTGGAGGATGATCGGAAAACTTTTCACACTGTGACACGTCAGGTTAGAAAGGAAGGAGAAGGATCTTGCTCGTGAGGAGCACATTTCACGTCGTCCAAATGGACTGAAGAGTTAACCAATTACATTTGAAGGGCAAGCACTCTGACACTATAGGGAAACAGCAGCCAATGGGATCATTCTAACTTTGGTCAATAGTGTAAATTAGGCGCTATCGAGTCATGTGCACATTATATGCCATGTGGTTCCCGTCCCCAAATATGTTGTTCCATTGTAGTCAATGGAATCGGTATCAGTCCCAGCAGTAATTGACCGCTGGTAGGATACCGTCCGCTTTGTGTAAAGATCCAAGAGGCATTTCTCTCCATCCCATATTTATTGCCCACAAATTACACACAATTAATAGCTATATATCATCCTTGTTAAACTGATGGGAGTTAACTGCCCTAATCATAGTCACTATACTAATAATGTTGTCTTTGTTTGTTATCGCTGTTAGCTCATTTATATCAAGCAATTTGAGTCTATCCATATATATCGACCGACCGAAATCTTTGTCATCTATATATAATCCATCCTATTGAAGCCTACTGATTGTTCTTTCTCTTTCTGTTCCTAATTAGATGTTACCAAAACTGCTTCCAATTTAGTGTATTCGGTGATCACGATCAGAAAGTCAGGAGACAGAGGTAAATTATGTAAATTTTTCGCAGAGTTTGCTAAGGGAGATGAAAATTACGTTTACAATATTGGAATTCAGCTATTACTTTTGACATGTGTTTGCTTAAAATATTGTCTATCACTTCAGGAAGACATGGTTAAAATAATCACTGCAGTGTTTCCATTAATATTGCTGGGAAGATCAGGATGGTGAGCGGAGTAATACCCGGGGACTTAGTGGCCAGTGGAGAATAGAATCGGGCGCAGTGCAAGATGTTTCTGCCCTGGCGTAAAAGTGAAAATTAACCGGAATATGCTAAAAGAAGTTCTGAAAAGCAATAACTTGCATTTATATAGCATCTTTAACGTAGAACAAACTACAGAGTGGAATCACAGAGGGGGAATTACAGAGGTATATGTATGAGGATCGGTGGAGGCAGTATGAGGGTGGACGTGCCTGTTCACTTGTAGAAAGGTTATTGGTTATGTTTTAACATGATCATTATGTTGAAGAACAATTGTGCGAAAAAATGAGTTATCATACTAGAATAGAATGAATAAACTTAATGTGGATCGAAGAGATTTGGTAATCCATATAATGTTACAAGGCAGAAGATACTGTTGGGATATTTCGGCTGCGTGATCAGTTGGGAATGAGGCAAATGGACTGTGAATTTTCACGCAGATGGTATTAACAAACAATTGTGTTATTTTAACCTAACTCAGCCTGGCCGTAAATGGACGGGCAATGGTCAAACACCGGTTTTCAATCACGCCCAATTTTACTCTCCTACTACAATGGAGAACAAACTCCACTTAAGAATTTGTACGGATCACTTCAGTTTGCCGCCAGTGTGGGTTAAATTAAAATGACCCTGATTAGGGTTGTTAAATTTAATTCCGTCCATCAATTCACCCAGATTGTTAGATTTATAATGCACCGGCTTTATTTAAAGGTAATCATGATGACACCTCAGGGGGGGAAACAGGTAAGTTATCTTTAGAGGGTAAAGATGCTGCTCAGGAATATCTAAACCAATGCTGGAAGATTTATAACTTACCACTGCAAAACAAAGCATCAGTTATAGGAATGGCCCAATTGAAACACAAGCATTTATCGAAAAGATATTTGGGTGGGCTGTGAAAGGAGCAGCACATTCGCTTCACCCGTTACAGTCCCACTGCCCAAGAGTAAGTTTACCCTGATGTCTGCTATTCTCTATCATTGGGGCAAATATTCAGCTTGTTCTTTGGGTTTAAGATGGGTGTGGTGGATGTTCCACATACAATAGAATTCGTTCAATTTTATTCAGCATTGATTTGAATTAACGTTAAAATCCGGCAGTTCTGATCCCCTCAAGTAGTAAAGTCGACATCATTCATTTGCAAAGGTCGCCCCTAAACTGAGAATATTGGTCTTTCCCACTAAAGTAGCCAGTGAATAGTAATAGAAATCCCGCTGATTATTTGAAAGCTGCAATTGCCAGTTGTTTATAGAATGATAAAGACCATTGCAGTTTTATTCCCCCGAAGATTTACTGCAATCATCTGTGCGATAACTGTTACGTTATGGGACTAGGAATCTGGAGATCTGGAATAATGATCTGGAGACAAGACTTCAAATCCTACCATGGCAGCTGGGGAATTTAAATTGTGTTAATTAAATAAATCTGCAATAAAAAGCTAGTGTCCGTCCTGGTGACCATGAAACAGCCAGGCAGGGAGGTGTTGCTACAGTTGTACAGGGCATTGGTGAAGCCACACCTGGAGTATTGTGTACAGTTTTGGTGTCCTAACCTGAGGAAGGATATTCTTGCTATTGAGGGAGTGCAGCGAAGGTTCACCAGACTGATTCCCGGGATGGCGAGACTGACCTATCAATAAACACTGGATCAACTGGGCTTGTATTCACTGGAGTTCAGAAGAATGAGAGGGGACCTCATAGAAACTTTTAAAATTCTGACGGGGTTAGACAGGTTAGATGCAGGAAGAATGTTCCCAATGTTGGGGAAGTCCAGAACCAGAGGTCACAGTCTAAGGATAAGGGGTAAGCCATTTAGGACCGAGATGCGGAGGAACTTCTTCACCCAGAGAGTGGTGAACCTGTGGAATTCTCTACCACAGAAAGTTGTGGAGGCCAATTCACTAAATATATTCAAAAATGAGTTAGATGAGGTCCTTACTACTCGGGGGATCAAGGGGTATGGCGAGAAAGCAGGAATGGGGTACTGAAGTTGAATGTTCAGCCATGAACTCATTGAATGGCGGTGCAGGCTAGAAGGGCCGAATGGCCTACTCCTGCAACTATTTTCTATGTTTCTATGTTTCTATATTATTGTAAAAAACAGTCCAGGAAATTGGCTGTCCTTACCTGGTCTGGACTATATATGATTCCAGAACCACAGCAAAGCGAATGACTCTAAGCTGCCCTCTGAAATGGCCTGGCAAGCCACTTATTTGTACCAACTTTCCAGAAAAAGACCTGAACGCTACAAACTGCAGCAGTTCCAGAAGGCAGCTCACTAACACCTTCTCAAGGGTAATTAGGAATGGGCAATAATTGTTGAGCTTGCGAGCGATGCCCAAATCCAGTAAATGAACAAAACGAGTCATCTCTTCTTCAAATTTACTCAATGGTTTCTTCCTTTCTTTTGAATAATTTTATTTTAATTTTTTAAACTATAAAAGTAAACTCAGAGAGGAAGCATAAGTGGAATTGTGTGAGCTGAGCCAATTAATTGCCGGTAATTTTGATCATACTGTAATCGGTTGACAGTGAACGGACAATCCATTATTCATCTCTCCCGACTTTTATTCCCACTGAAATCACCATTGGTTCTTTCTCACCAGTCGTGCTCCACCGGCCAAGACCAATTTCAGCCCCATATTCTTTAATTCCAGGATAACAAAAATGGTCCCAGCAAATATTGCATCAAATACACCACAGTTAACCGGACGGACCCTGACGCTAGTTTGGAAGGAGGTCTAATGGAAGAAGCTCTGATGTCTACGAAAACCTTCCCCAGAAATGAGAACGAAGCAGGAATAAAAAACAGAAACAACAAAAGAACAGAATTGAGGCATCAGTCAACTTGTGCTCTCAGCCAATTGCCTGACCTCATGGACTTTAGTCAGAAGGCTGGTTAGTCCATTGTTAGTAGCACAAGGCCTTGGAGGCACAGAGTTCATGCCTGCTATCAATTCAATTTCAATGTATCCTTTACTCTGACAGGACTTTATATCTCGAGGGACATCCTGTAGCAAGTTTTACAGTTCATGTTTTGCAGCAGGATCCTACATGAGACTTTGGTAAACGTGAATGAGGGGGCTGGTTATTCTTGAAAAAAGACTTCAGGCTGGATAGTGACAATGGTTAAAAGTATGACGGAGCGTGAACTTTTCAAAAAATAAAAGATAGTGTGGAGATGGCATGTTGGGGAGTTTGAACAAGAGCGTAACATTTAATACACTTGGTTGGTAAATTGTTATGTATCACCTGTGACTTCGCTCACGTAAAGTGATTGGAAGGGTTCTTCCATAGTATATGAGAATGCTGCCGCAGATAGTGCAGGCACCAGTAATTAACTGGTACTGATAGATGGATGACAGCATAAGTACCGGGAGCTGGTTTATATGCTGGGCTCTGCTTTATTTTGCGATTGATATTCAGATCAGCGAGTGTCCTCTGGAAGAATTGCTAATAGGATAGATGGCAGGAGATTTTATGTTGAGGGACTGAATTATTTTGAAACTAAAGCACTAAGGAGGAGTGATACTTTGGGGAAGTGAGATTCAGCACATAGGAAAAGCAGAACTAGGGATGTGTGGGGAAATATTCTGGTGGTTACTGGTACACTGTCAACATAAACACATGGTGATTTGTGGACCATATGTCTCGGGGGTATTGTAGGCAAAGCAATGATTTAATTGATGACTAAATAGAGAGGAGTGGCAGCATTGTCAATACACACGTGTGGGCAAATCTATTTGTATTGTAATCAGAGGACAGTTCTTATCGTTGATTGGCAGGCTGGTGTCGGAGGACAGCCTGTAATTAACCAACGTTTTGGTTACTAGCTTCACTTTGACCCTGTTATCAGACTTCTCTCCTTCTTTAGCAAGTTTCTGTCGGACAGTGTTAAATAAACAATGAGCTTGTTTCTCTTGCTGTAGCCATTGTTTCAATATTCTAAAGTTCAGTAATCTGTGGTAACCAAGGGTCACGTTACCCAAGTACCTCAAATGTTCTTTCTGAGCTGTCTGTGGCATCAGTACAGAATGTCTTGTAAATTGTGTGAACAGGCCTAAAGGTATCGATATCTTCCCAGGAGCACACAATAGTAGAATGTGCAAGAGTCATTCAGCCATATCTATAAATGATCTGGAATAAATCAGCTCGCTGACTTGTGTTTAGCGGAATATCAAGAGTTCATGTTGGCAATTAGGTCACTTGTAATTATGGTAGTTACATTATTCGAAGCGTTAAGTACATGTTGGTACGCTTTTTGTGACTCAGTTGACATTTATATGTATTTTTGATGTACGATGGTTTATTGGTATGTATGGAATGTAGGCATCAAAGGTGAAATGTATTACAAGAGATGTGAGTGAACCAGTGTTTAGCTTCTCACACTGAAATCATGGAAAGTGTGATGGTTTAATAGCTCATAGTGGAATCGTGAAGTATGTCTGAGTCCACACTAGTTGTGGATAGCATGAGGTTTCAATAAACTCCTGATCCAGCATTGCCACAACTGTGTGTGTGTAATCTGGCGCTTAAAGTAACGAGACGAAAATGAACAAGAAAGTAGGCAAACAGAAGAAATTAATTGCTCATTGTAACCATTAAAACCAGTAAATTCCTCGATGTTATTACAGGGAAAGGTATTTATTTTGATATTTCGGCTGTGTTTCTGTCCCAACTGAATGATGTACAACCAATGATCTGTTACCAATATTCATGTGCAATTTGCAATAAATAATGAAATGTTGAGAAGTTCAGAAGCTTGACTCTAAATGTTTTACACACTCAAAGCTGACTGTTACCGGTTCAGATAATATATGGCATAATCTAAGGTCAGTACTTGTGTAGTTAGGATATGTATCAGTCCCAGTATTTCAATTAACAATGCCAGTCTTGTACCAGCAGGTACTCATCACAGACTTGTACAAAGGGGACAGTGTGGGTAATAATCACACATCAATACCAGTACGCTTTTCTAGCTACAAATAAAACGTCTACACTAGTATGACAGTGCATGTACTGATAATTGTACTGTACAGTAGTATAGTTCTGGTCCTAATAAGGAACATATACTATATTGCAGTCTATATAATAATAACAGTCCTGCACCATTAGGGTAATGTTGATACTAACCACAGTCCTGTATAGTGATAGCACTATAGTACTAATCGTGGACTAGTACCAATAGCACAGTTTAGGGAGTACTCATCGATCGGCACCAATACAATAGAATACGTTCTGATCATATACATGCACCTGGAGTACAGTATAGGCATTAATCACAGAACTGCTTCAGTAGGACAAAATAAGCATGAAGCATAGACCTGTACCATTTTCACAGCACAGATATAATCCTTTAGCAGTATTACTGTGTAAGTACTAAATGAGCATAATATAGTTAGTAATTACAGAACAATAGGAAAGCACAGGTAATAATCATAGACCTGCAATAATAGGGCAGTTTGGTAAATCAAAGCTCTATCAGTAGGACAGTACAGAGAGAGCAATACTTGGGGCAAATGTTTCACTGTTTTACTTACATAATATAGTCACAGGCTTATACATCTTCCAATGGTGTCACTGATTGGGTTAATCGTTGCATACAAGACAATCAGTTATTCTATTGTTACACCACTAGAATAACAGCTTGCATGGACACATTTTTGTAACACTGAGTCGAGTGGGTGACATATTCCATTGCACTGAAAGTTTGCACTGCGATGGCTAAACTAATGTACAGTCCAAAATTTAATGTTAAATATATTAGTGTTTTTTCTGAAGGAACAATATTGTCAGTGACCTGGAGTGAGCCGGATAGTGGGATGAGATTGGGCAGTTCAAACAGATGCAGCTCATTACCCTGGGTTTAGGCTTCAGTAACTTGAGTTGAATCACCTCTTTTTAAAACACTGAGTTAAACTCTCAGGAGTAAATGGTGAATTGATCACAGTCCCCACTGATATCTGCCCTTCACCTCCGTACCTCTCTATCGTTGTGTCAGGCCACATACACACAGCTAGAGTGACCACTTCCCTGGTCCGTAAAAACGCCTTCAGCCTGGAACAGGCCAGTCTCTGTGTTAACGGAACATGCTGCAGTTCGAATAAACCATCTTTTCAACTGTTTAAACTTTAAAACACAAGACTCTGTGCTCTACGGGCTGTTCCCAGGGACACACACCGAGACAGACATCAGCTGCTGCTGGAGGGCCATCAACTCGGTCAAAGACGCTCTTTGGTCTTGCCGAAACTTGCTGGTCTTCCAGAGCAAGGAGATGTCCACGTCTGCGTGTTGCAAACTGGCGCAATCCAAGATCCAGGATTACGTGCTGAGGGACGCACTTAAAATTGGTGCAGCCGCCGCAAAGGCAGGGTGGGGAAGGGCCACAGTTTAAAACCCTTCAGACACGGTAAACCCGGGGGCAGGAATCAGTACAAAACTCTCCTCGGGCCGTACTTGTAACTTCACCGTGATCTGTCAACACCTATGTCGTGCCATGTACAATGCAATGTCTGTTTCGTAATGCACGTTGAAAAGAAATAAATGTAAATGTACCGTCACCCATTCTGTGTACTGTGTAGTGACACATGTAATGTAACTTGTCGAATGTACTACAATGTATCCCGTATTGGACCGAATTGTACTTGAAATGAAAAGCAAGGAAATGTATCGAATGGAACTGCTGTCAGCACCCAAATATAGTGACCACAAATGTACTGAACTGCTTTTGAATGTACTGTACAATTTTTTATATGAATAAAGTATGTTTTGAAATAAATAAAACATCTTTAAAACTGTTTCCAGAGATGTCTCCGGCCTGGATTCCAACTGTTGGCTTCTGATTAGAATTTAGTTTAAAAGCTGACGGGGCTCAGTTCACTTTTCAGCGTTCTGGTGGACTTGTCATCGGGTCCGGTGGGGTTTCCTCTTTTGTCCAGTGAGGTGAGCAGTCACACTGGTTTCAGGGCACAGTCGCCTGGTGCAAGGGCAGTGAGCTCCACAGCTGCAGCCTGCTTTCGGGAAACTCGCTCCAGCCGCTGTCTCCTCATTCCCGTAAGTACAGTTTGGGGATTTGAGCGTGCAGCCCTTTGGCCCTAAAGCAGTATTACAGTGTCAGCGGCTGAATGTCGGCGGCCACATTTGTCGGGAGTAGGAATGGGAAGTGGAACAATGCACTGGGGAACAGGTTGCTTTGTGTTGCACGGACTCCATTGGTTGTGGTGATGAGTGGAAATGTTCGCCCAAATCTGACTAAAAAGAGGCTGCATTGTAACAGAGAAAATTATGATCTTTGGGGCTATTTATATTTGGATGCTGCTCTCTTTAAGGGAAGTGATTGGTTTCGAAGAGGAAACATGTAAGGTTTTGGGGGAAAGTGGGATTTGGGACAATTGACAAGTTGTTGTGGAAGATACAGCGCAGGCACCTTGGGGCGAATGGTCACCTTCTGCACCGTGTGATTCTATAACTCCAGTTTTCAGGTAAAAGGAGCTGGATTCAGCTGATCCGAAGCCCGTGTCTTCACAGAGGGAGGGGAATTATGCTCGGACCCCCCACATTGGGAATGAAGCACCTCTGTCACTTTCTGATCTTCTGTAAGTGCATCTCCAATATTTCCGCTGCCTTTGGAAGCCTGCATCACTCCCTGCGGAACTATAATCAGACAGTCTGTAAGAGGCAGAGTGACAATGAACTGATATCGACAGTTACCTAAAGTCAGACATTCAATTAAAATACCTTGAAATGTAATTTCTATGTTTCAGTATCAATCAGAATTTAGTGCAACAGCAGAACTAAGTTTGGTTAGTCAGGGTAACAGGATCTTTCTGCTCATGAATCCCTCTTTGCTATTACATGATGCATCCCACTTAAAATTGATTCTCAACAGCCTAATTTTTATTTTACCAATGTTTAGTCTCACATGCAGTAAATGCTTTAAAATGTCATATTGCTGTACTGTTTTTTTTATTAGAAGCTCTTAGCATTTTGTGCACTTCATATCAAATGTCAGCGCTGTATCAGTTGTTTCACTCTTACTAACTGCTGTTAATAAATGCAGTGAGCTTTGCATTTTTCCTGCAGCTAGATGTTAATCATGGTCTTCATGATTTTGTGTGACACAAGCATGCTTTTTTTGGACATCTGCTGTAGAAAGCGAGAGACAAGTAGGGCAAGCGTGAGAGAGACACACACGGAGATAAAGTGGGACAGAGGCAGAGAGATCGAGAGCGGAAGCGGGTGAGTGGAGGGGCAGAGAGTGAGTCAGAGTGAAAGAGGAAGACAAGCACTCGAGAAGCAGATTCAAAGAGATAAAGCAATTGACATAGACAGAGACACACAGAGCAGAGGGAGAAAACAAAAGGGTTAAGAGTATTTAGCAGGGAAATCTATAATGGTGGTTCTTCAATATTAATTTGTGATGCCAGTTACTGGAATTTAGACAGAATTTATGGTTAGGTGTCATTGAGGATGCCTTCCTCAGATGCTGATGTCAGGGCTCTGCTGTCTTGTTACCCACTGGACCACAAGAGCAGAAAACAGGAACACACACAGGATTAACAGCTTGAATGTACCACCGACTCTTTTACTAGAAACACATCTATTTTGATAACTTGACATGAGTTGCGGGGTCATGTAAGGCATAGCTCGTCTCACAGCTTATTATGGGAGATCAGAAAAGATGTAAAGTTACAGCTTAGTCTGCAGCTTATAATGGTCCCCGTGTTTATTTTCTTGACCAGCAGATAACAACCACTTTGTGGAAAGAATTGGCCAAATTGAATACTAAAGGCCCAGGTTGCTCATGTGAACAATGAAATAAAGACACATCTGCATTGACCATTGACCCTTTGACTATTATTTTTGCAATGTTTGCAGCTACATGCAGTGCCTTAGTAGTGTGATTCCTGTGGTCTGAGGTGTGACCAAATGTTTCTGCTGCCTGCTGCTTGGTCATGTACTGTCATCACTAGCAATAGTTGCAACCCTGCCAATACTTGTGACGATGTTGATGATAATGATGAGTAAACTGATGATCGGAAAATAGCAGGAGCTAACCAGTCAGCCCTCGATCCTGCTCTGCCATTGAGGTTCAAATCAGTGATTTTATGTCTCCATATTCCCGCCTCTGCTCAATATCGCTGGTTATCCTTGATCAACTAACATTTATTCACCTCTGTCATGAAAGCTCCAAATGAACCCTATGGTACACAGCCTTTTTTGAGAGAGTTGCAGAGTCTCAGTTTTTTCATTTATCCATGGGACATCGCACGCAAAGCAGGAATGTATTGCCCATCCTTAATTGCTGTTGAGAAGGTTGTGATGAACTGTCTTCTTGAACCGCTGCAGTCCATGTGGTGAAGGCACTCCCACATTGATTTTCGGGAGGGAATTCCAGGATTCTGACCCAGGGACAATGAAGGAATGGTGATATATTGCCAAGTCAGGATGGTGTGTACTTGGAGGGGACCTTGGAGGTGGTATTCCCATGCCCCTGCTGCCCTTGTCATTCGAGTTTGTAGAGGTGGCGGGTTTGAGAGGTTCTGTCGAAGAAGCCTTGGTGAGTTGCTGCAGTGCATCTTGTAGATGGTACACACTGCAGCCACGGTGCACCGGTGGTGGAGGGAGTGAATGTTTAGGGTAATGTCCCATTGTGTGAAAACCTGCTTTCTGATTTACATCCTAAATAGCCTATCGCTTATTTTAAATAAATGTCCCCTTGTTCTTGACAGAGCAGAAAAACTCTGTGAATCATTGAACAACGAATCATTTCAATATTTTTCAGTGTCCTTTCATCTGGCAGCAACTTTTCCATTTAGTCCTCGGACCATTTGGGGTCTTCAAATAAAAGCTCTTTGTTCATGACAGGTTAAGTTGGAACAATCTGATGTATTAATGTTTTACCTTTACTTCAACTGACTGAATACCTGGCGGTGATTAATAATTCAGCAGATAATTGATGGAAAGATAGACAGTTATCTGGTGAAGTAACCGAGAATACTGATGAAATATTTGCGGTTTAAGTTGTGTATATTGACTTTCAAAAGGCACTGAATGAAGCACCACATGATAGACTTATTGGCCAAATTTAAGCACGTATGATTAAGGGGCAGTGGCAGATAGATAATAAATTGGCTGGGACACAAACACTGAGAATAGTGGTTAATTGTCGTTTTACTGACTGGAAGGGAATATTCAGTGGTGTCTGACATTGGTATTGGGATCCCTGTTCTGTCTGATAATTAGGTGTCACCTGCACTTTATTGTACCACACATAATTTCAAACTTTGCAGAGGTCACCAAACTCGGAAATGTTATAAGCAATGTGGAATATAGAAACAAACTTCAGGAGGATAAAGATTAACTGGCAAAATGGGCAGGCCTGTGGCAGGTGCAAGTTAATGCAGGAAATTACAGTGAATTTACTAAATTTTTAACAATGAGACCGGATTTCAGTTGCCTGGAGAAACTACAGCAGTTCACCTTCGAACACAGACGGCTAAAGTGTGATTTGATCGAGTTTAATATTGTGAAAGATTTTGAGTAAATAAGGAAACACACTTAAGAGTTAATTGTTGAAGTTTAAACACCACCCACCCGATACAGGGAGGCAATCGTCCCAACCAACCATTGGACCTTCTAAAAATGGTAGGAGCAGGGTGTCGGCCTGAATGGTAAATCTACTGATACTATTTCGAGGCAACTACCATCGATTTCACCATGTTAAAATTACCTCTTAAATAGAAAGTTTGATCGATAGACAACAGATACCTAATGCCAGGTTGGGATAATGTGTTGGAAAACACACTGTATGCAATATTTCTAGGCATAACTTCCTTGTATTGTCTCCATGCAGCACCGGCACAGGAAGTGCTGGTTATTTATTCCAGCAATGGAGTCGTAAAGGAAGGAGAGAAATTAAAACTGCAGTGTGTATACATAGGTAGAATTAATTACTTTTATTGGAGGAAACATTCTTACTATATAAATGGAGCTTACAATGAGTATTATGAAACGCTTGTGGACAGTAGCAGTGGAGGCTCTTACCAATGTGCAGTGTGGTCTGGATACAGATGACAAAGCAGTGCGACTCTAGAAATATTCACAATAGGTAGGTGATCTTTGACATTTATAACTTTAGATAAGAGTAAAAAAAGAAAACCCTGCATTTATATATCATCTTTCACCATTTCTGAAAGTACTTCACAGACGTTTGAAATATAGTCATTGTTTTAATGTTGGATACCTGAAAGCCAATTCGGGCAGAACAAGCTCTGACAGATAGAAAAATGATAATGACCATGTCAACATTTGACCTGCTCATAGAGGGATTGCTCTTCCAATTATTTTTGCGGGATGTTTAACGTTCCCATTAGTGGAAATACTGTGCAGAGGTTTAATGTGTCATCCTAAAGGTACCGTTTGCTACAATATTGTCACTGCAAATCTCTGGAGAGAGATTCCAACCTGTGACATCCTGTCTCAGAGGCCTTTGGGCTACCCAGTGAGCCATGCCTTTTGTTGATTGATGCCCGATGAGTTAAACCTCAGATAGTGGCCGCCATCGTTCGGTCAACTTTGACACATCGTCAGCACAGCTCTTGTCCAGAAAAGGCACATATTTAAAGAGACCTCCCAGTAGAATGTAACACAAAACATCAAACATATTAAATACTTAAATGAAAGTGCCAAATGATCACTGAGCAGAAGTGTGCAACACGTCCACAAACCTGAAGTCTCTCTATCCCTGCTACCATTGTGGGAATCTCCCTTCTACCAGCTCTGCTCTAAATAGAACAATCCCAGCTACTTTAGTCTCTCCATACCTGATGGGGAAATTCCAGGCGTTCCTGGAGAGAGGGCTGAGTTTGTTACTAATGTGTGGAATTGGGTCTCAAAGTGAAAATTATTTGATGAAAATCTGAGAGGCAAAAGAAGGTGTGTCAGCTGAACAGAAGAAGGGACATATGACCTTCTAATGTCACACTGTCGGTGAGGCTTTCCGGGTAATAGCTGTGTTGTTCATTACTGGGATCATAGCGATACATGCACTTTAAATTAAATGTTCTTCAGGATGTGATACCTGAACTTTAATATATTCCAATTTGTACTTGCGTTATATTTATTTTATATTATCAGCTACTGATACCAGTTTAACTTTGGAAGTCAAACCAAGAGCCGCGTTTTCGGGTGACAGAATTAAGCTCGAGTGTTTGGTGCGTTACCGGAAAGGGACAAGATCCTTCCTGTGGTATCGAAATTAAAAGTTCATGCAAAAAACTTATTGAGCCCAGTACATCATAACTAAAGCGGAAATTACAGATGAGGCACCATATCGTTGCGAACTCATAAGAAGGTACAGGTAGTGGGTTTCATGAGGCTTCATTGGGCACTCGACACCCTTACAGTTAACCGAGTGTGGAATTTTGCCACATGCATCCCAGATGCTTTCGTAAAGTTTACACATCTGAATGTTTGCTCCATAATTGCAAATATTTTCAATTTCAACGGAATTGTTCTGGTAAAAATGTTCTTCGAAAAGTTTCCATCTTTCAGCAACTTATCAACCAGAAAGTTCACAAGAAAACAAGAAAGGCGGTGACCAAGCTGTTTCTTCCCTTGCGTTGTACCCTCGCATTGCCACGCTACCTACACACGCACGTCTCACAGTATGCCTTTTAAACCCCTCCCGCCCCTAGATCGTCCTTGTCCTCTGTCTCTGTGCCTCCGGGACCTGCTACAAATGGTTCTTGTACAGAAGTTCTTCCCTCCCGGTTTTCAATGCCACAACTCTACCTTGAAGGAGGTAAATTAAACATACTCACCCCAACAGCTGGATCATTGTTCCGTTTGGGAAGTTCTTGCACACCCTGCTCGCAGCACCAAATTTAGGGGGAAAATGGTAAGGCTTCTCCTCCCACGAGCAGGCACCCTGATATAGAGAGTCGATGCTTGCCCCAACCCATGTAGCAATTCTCGAAGTTAGCAGACAAACAGATGGCAAGGTATAACGAACTTTAATTACAAACACCTCTCATCACAGCCGTCAGTGAGTTAAGATGCTCCTCGTGTAGCAAAACCACACATCACTTATACATTTGACAGACCCCTTCGCCCCCTGGTACGAGCCTCCCCGATCTCCAATTGGGTTACCTTATCAGTAATACTTTGGATTGACAGATCCCAAGGCAGCCTTAGACCCTACCAAGATGACTTCATCAGTTTAGAATTTGCTTATTTTCCTTGCTGCCCGTGAGTCTACCTCGAGCCTTTTCGCAAGGTCTTATCCATGTCTGTTTAGGTTCTCACATCGTATCCTGTCGGAATATTATCTAATGTCCTCGAACATATTGAATTAATAACTTCTGGAGCCTTGGTACTGGAATGTGCAAGGCCGAAGAGAGGCCTTTTACCTCCTTATGGGTCGGTGCAGGAACCAGCACTTTAACCCTTGTCCTGCCGGTACCCCTAATGCCAAATATCTCTTACACCTGAATTGTGTTTCTTCATATTACTGGTGTACACATCTGAGAATTTCTAAATCTGTACTGAAGTATACATATCGATGTGAACACCAAAGATGTTGATGTTAGATCGTACAATATATTTTCTAAACACATGCTACTTGAACCGGCGTTTCATAATAACTCAGGTTTCATCGCATACACATTTCAGGTTGTAAAGTTTAATTGATAATTTGTTGCTTATTGTTTCTGTCCCTTTAAAAGGGGGCACTTATGTTAACATTATTAATTTTTCGTAAACAACACCTGTTGCCTTAATTGGCATTTTTTTAAAATGTGTTCGCCAGGTTGCCCTGTTTCTCCTCCCTCCCTTCCCCAGTCCTTCCACCCTTTGCTCTGCCCATTATCCATGTTTCTCCATGATTAACTTCTCGACCTGACTACACTATTTCATGCAGATGCAAGAAATATTGAAATGGATGATACCAGAAAGGCAAAGTTATTCCAATCACGAAAAGGTGAACAAGCTGGGTCTCTTTTGTCCAGTGAAGTAGAAGGCTGAGGGGTGAACTTATTGAGGTAATACCATTTATGAAAGGATTTGATAGAGTAGATGCACAGAGAGCATTCCACTCTTGTGGAGAAGAACATAACTAGTCCCATTAATATAAGAGAGACACCAAGAAATCAAATAGGGAATTCAGAAGAAAGTTGTTTACCTGGAGAGTGGTGAGAATGTGGAACTCACTACCACAGACAGTGGTTGAAGCGAATAGTATAGATGCGCTTAAAGGGAGCCTGGATAAGCAAAACAACAACAACTACTTGTAAATATATAGCGCCTTTAACGTAATAAAACGTCCCAAGGTGCTACCCAAGAGTATTATAAGTTAAATACTTGATACCGTGCTGAATAAGTAGAAATTAGCGCAGATGGCCAAAGGTTTGGTAAAAAAGATAGGTTTTTAAGGAGCATCTTGATGCAGGAAACAGGTAGAGAGGCGGATAGGTTCAGTCAGCGAGTTTGAGTTTAAGGCCGAGGCAAAGAAGGCAAGGCCACCAACTGTTGAGCGATTATAATCAGCGATGCACAAGAGAGCAGAGTAAGAGTGATGCAGATATCTCTGGGGGTTGTGGGGCTGGAGAAGATTATAGAGATCAGGTGGGGTGAGGCTAGGGAGGAATTTGAAAAGAAGGTTGAAGATTTTGAAATCGAGGCAATGCTTAAGCTGTGCCGATAAATGACAGCGAGCACAGAGTGATTAGTGACCAAGACTTCGTGCAGTTAGCACACGGGAAGCCGAGTTTTGGATCACCTCTTGTTTACCTAGGGTAGAATGTGGGAGAATAGCCAGGACTGCGTTGGAATAGGCAAGTCTAGAGGTAACAAAGGCATGGATGAGAGCTTCTGCTGCGGATGAGCTGAGGAAATAGTTAGGAAAGACATGAGCTTGGATGATGTGCAATCTATATGGGTAGAGCTGAAGAACACCAAAGGACAAAAAACGTTAGTGGGAGTTGTGTACAGACCTCCAAACAGTAGTAGTGGTGTTGGGGAGGGCATCAAACAGGAAATTGGGGGTGCATGCAATAAAGGTGCAGCAGTTATCATGGGTGACATTAGTATACATTTACATTGGGCTAACCAAACTGGCAGCAAAATGTTAGAGGCGGATTTCCTGGAGTGCATAATGGATGGTTTTCCAAACCAATATGTCGAGGAATCAACTAGGGGAAGGCCATCTAAGACTGGGTGTTGTGTAAGACCCTTTGGGGAAGAGTGACCATAATATGGTGGAATTCTACATTAGGATGGAGAATGAAACAGTTAATTCAGAGTCCATGGTCCAGAACTTAAAGAAGGGTAACTTTGAAGGTGTGAGGCGTGAATTGGCTAGGATAGATTGGCGAATGACACTTAAGGGGTTGACAGTGGATGGGCAATGGCAGACATTTAGAGACCGCATGGATGAACTACAACAATTGTACATTCCTGTCTGGCGTAAAAATAAAAAAGGGAAGGTGATTCAACTGTGGCTGTCAGTGGAAATCAGGGATAGTATTAAAGCCAAGGAAATGGCATACAAATTGGCCAGAAAAATCAGTGAACCCGGGGACTGGGAGAAATTCAGAACTCAGCAGATGAGGACAAAGTGTTTGATTAGGGCAGGGAAAATAGAGTACGAGAGGAAGCTTGCAGGGAACATTTAGACGGACTGCAAAAGCTTCTATAAATATGTAAAAACAAAAAGGTTAGTGAAGACAATCGTAGGTCCCCTACAGTCATAATCAGGAGAAGTCATAACGGGGAACAAAGAAATGGCAGACTAATTGAACAAGTACTTTGTTTCGGTATTCACAAAGGAGGACACCAACAACCTTCTGGATATAAAAGGCATCAGAGGGTCGAGAAAGAAGGAGGTACTGAGGGAAATGCTTATTAGTCGTGAAATTGTGTTGGGGGAGTTGATGGGATTGAAGGCCGATAAATCCCCAGGGCCTGATGGACAGCATCCCAGAGTACTTAAGGAGGTGGCCTTGGAAATAGCGGATGCATTGACAGTCATTTTCCAACATTCCATTGACTCTGGATCAGTTCCTATGGAGCGGAGGGTAGCCAATGAAACCACAACTTTTAAAAAAGGAGGGAATGAGAAAGCAGTGAATTATAGACCGTAATGCCTGACCTCAGTAGTGGGTAAAATGAAGGAATCAATTATTAAGAATGTCAGAGCAGCGCATTTTTAAAGAGGTGACATGATAGGTCCAAGTCACCATGGATTTGTGAAAGGGGAATCATTTTTGACAAAACTTCTGGAATTTTGTGAGGATGTTTCCAGTAGAGTGGACAAGGGAGAACCAGTTGATGTGGTGTATTTGGACCTTCAGAAGGCTTTCGACAATGTCCCACACAAGAGATTAATGTGCAGAGTTAAAGCACATGGGATTGGGAGGCAGTGTGCTGAAGTGGTTTGAGAACTGGTTGTCATACAGGAAGCAAAGAGTCGGAGTAAATGGGTACTTTTCAGAATGGCAGGCAGTGACTAGTGGGGTACCGCAAGGTTCTATGCTGGGGCCCCAGCTGTTTACATTGTACATTAATGATTTAGACGAGGGGATTAAAAGTAGTATCTCCAAATTTGCGGATGGCACTAAGTTGGGTGGCAGTGTGAGCTGCGAGGAGGATGCTATGAGGCTGCGGAGTGACTTGGATAGGTTAGGTGAGTGAGCAAATGCATGGCAGATGAAGTATAATGTGGATAAATGTGAGTTTATCCACTTTGTTGGTAAAAACAGAGAGAAAGACTATTATCTGAATGGTGACAGTTTAGGAAAAGGGGAGGGGCAACGAGACCTGGGTGTCATGGTACATCAGTCATTGAAGGTTGGCATGCAGGTACAGCAGGCGGTTAAGAATGCAAATGTCATGTTGTCCTTCATAGCGAGGGGATATGAGTACAGTGGCAGGGAGGTGTTGCTACAGTTGTACAGGGCCTTGGTGAGTCCACACCTGGTGGATTGTTTACAGTTTTGGTTCTCTAACTTGAGAAAGGACATTCTTGCTATAGAGCGAGTGCAGCGAAGGTTCACAAGACTGATTCCCGGGATGGCAGGACTGACATATCAAGAAAGACTGGATCAACTGGGCTTGTATGTACTGCAGTTCAGAAGAATGAGAGGGGATCTCATAGAAACGTTTAAAATTCTGACGGGTTTCGACATGTTAGATGCAGGAAGATTGTTCCCAATGGTGGGGAAGTCCAGAACCAGGGGTCACATTCTAAGGATAAGGGGTAACCCATTAGAACCGAGATGAGGAGAAACCTCTTCACCCAGAGAGTGGTGAAACTGTGGAATTCTCTACAACAGAAAGTTGTTGAGGCCAATTCACTAAATATATTCAAAAATGAGAAGATGTCGTCCTTACTACTAGGGTGATCAAGGGGTATGGCGAGAAAGCAGGAATGGGGTACTGAAGTTGCATGTTCAGCCATGAACTCATTGAATGGCGGTGCAAGCTCGAAGGACCGAATGGGCTAATCCTGTACCTATTTTCTATGTTTCTATGAAAGGTTGGAGATGGGCAATATTACAGAAGTGCAGATAGACAGCCTTATTTATGCTGCGTATATGTGGTCGAAAGCTCTTTTCAGGTTCCAAACTGACACCAGGATTGTGAACAGTCTGGTTCACCTTCAGACCCATATTGGGGAGAGGGATGCAATCAGTAGCTCGGGAACAGAGTTTGTGGCAGGAACTGAAATCAATGGCTCCGTTCTTCCCAATATTCAATTGTCGAAAACTTCTGCTCATTCAGAAAAGGATGTCGGACAAGCAGTCTGTCAATTGAGAGAGAGTGGAGGGATCGAGAGAACTGGTAGTGAGACAGAGCTGAGTGTCATCAGCATACATGTGGAAACTGATGCTGTGTATCTGGATGATGTCGACAAAGGATAATATGTTGACGAGAAATTGGAGGGGGCAAGGCTAGATCATTGGGGCACCAGAGATAACCTGAAGGGCGGAAGGCCAGAATGAGAGGCGGGAAGAGAACGCATTGCAGGTCAATCCCTGGCTAACATTAAATAACTAAGGATGGAACCAGCCGAGTGCAGTACCACCCAGCTGGATAATGGTGGAGAGGCGTTGGAGGAGGATGGCTGGTCAACCATGTCAAGGGCTGCAGACAAATCAAGGAGGAAGTGAAGGGAAAGTGTGCCTTTGTCACGCTCACAAATAATGTAATTTGTGACTTTGATGAGTGGCGTTTCAGTTCTGTGGCAGGGGCGGTCACCAGATTGAAGGGATTCAAACAGGGAGTTCTGGGAAAGATGGGCACGAATTTGGGAGGCAACAACACGTTCAAGGACTTTGGCGAGGAAAGGGAGGTGGGAGATGTGGTAGTAGCTTGCAAGCAGTGGGGTAAAAGATTGTTTTTTGAGGATAGGGGAGATGACCACAGATTTTAGGTGAGGGGTACAGTACCTGAGGAGAGAGAACGTTTAACAACGTCAGCTAACATGAGACAACGGTGTCAAAGGCTGCAGACAAGTGAAGAAGGATAAGGAGGGATAGTTTACCTTTGTCGCAGTCACAAAGGATATAATTTCTGACTTTGAGAAGGAGGAGAAGGGAATAGGTAGTTATGCTGATGGTGTTTCTTGTGCTTTACATCCTACGAATATATACACAGACTCAGCATCCACAGCCCTCTGGTGTCTTTGATGAGAATCTAGAAAAGTGCTCCTTTCTCTGCCGTTTTGCTCATCTCTGCTAATTTTTTGATGTGGCGCTCAGTCGCAGACATTTAACAAAATCTGAGAGAAGGTCTTTCGGAAAAATTACCCCTTTGAACAACGCCTCCTCTCTTCATGTTGTGGAAGCGGGTGTATTGTTCAATCACCAATGCCTTGCCTTGGCCAGGTGACGCTCACTTCTCTTTATTTCCAGCTCAGGCCAGCTGAACTAGCGTCTGAGAGGTGTCTGAGATACATGTTGGTGAAAATACTTTTGGAATTCATAGTTGATGGGAACCATGAACGAGGAATAGAGCAAATTTTGATTGGAATATGCCCAGGTATATATAATAATTGCCAGCCGCGGCGTTCCCGTTTCAGCGGATTTTAGTTAAATAAACATAAGGGAGGAATGCAGGCTGGTAAGGATTTACCCACTCGTTAATCACACAATAAATCAATGTAAACTGAGATCTTTTAAATCATCGCACCATGTGGTTCTTACATGATACATACATTTGATAAATGCTGCAGTTGTAACAACTGCAAAGTTTGAAGAACAGGACACACTCCCAGTGGGTAATATTAGCTCCCTACAATAGTGTAGATTGGGCGATATCGAATTTGCCGCCCAATATACGTTCCACCAGTTTGTTTCCTCCTATTATCTTCAATGGACAGGAAAACCGAGTGTGGCGTAGAATTGGCGCAATTCACCGAGTCAGAGTAAGTGGTGAGATGCTGCAGGGAATAAATAAATGACAAAAGTTGAATTGATGGGATCCTTCTTGAATAAGTCTTGCCAGGGAGGATTTCTTCTTTCAGAAGAATATATTAAGTGGATTAAGTTCTCCGCACACAAAGCAGCGAAAAGAATACCACAACAATGCAGTAATGCTGCCTGCTCTGATGTTCCACAATACAGTTGCTGGTTATCATTATGTATAGACTCCCCTCCTGGCGATTATAGGTATTGCCTCGCTCTTATTATTCATCTTTGCTATTTAGTTAACTGTGATAGAAATCTTTATCTGTCAATCCAGATTCTGTTTTCACAGAACTCTTCTCCAAACCTAATCTGAGGACTGAGCCTGCAGTGGAATTATTTGAGGGAAAACAGTTAAAATTGATCAGCTTTGTTGAAAATATCTGGTCCCATATTTTGCTTCTATACTCAATTTATAAAAATGGTGACGCTCTGCATGTTAATTCATGTGACAACTATAAGCATATGGGGGCAGCTTCGTTGAACAACTCGGGGAGATACCTGTGCAGCGAGAATAGACTGGCAAATGATACTTAAAGGGTTGACGGTTGATAGGTAATCGCAAACATTTAAAGATCATATGGATGAACTTCAGCAATTGTACATCCCTGTCTGGAGTAAAAATAAAACGGGGAAGGTGTCTCAACCGTGGCTAACAAGGGGAATTAAGGATAGTGTTATCTCCAAGGAAGAGGCTTATAAATTGGCCAGAAAAAGCAACACACCTGAGGACTGGGAGAAATTTAGATTTCAGCTGAGGAGGACAAATTATTTAATTAAGAGAGGGAAAATAGAATAAGAGAAGAAGCTTGCCGGGAACATAAAAACCGACTGCAAAAGCTTCTATAGATATGAGAAGAGAAATAGATTAGTGAAGACAAACGTTGGTCCCTTGCAGTCGGATTCAGGTGTATTTATAATGGGGAACAAATAAATGATAGACCACTTGAACAAATACTTTGGTTCTGTCTTCACGAAGGAAGACACAAATAATCTTTCGGAAGTACTCGGGGACCGAGGGTCTCGTGAGAAGGAGGAATTGAAGGATATCCTTATTTGGCCGGAAATTGTGTGAGGGAAATTGATGGGATTGAAGGCCGATAAATCCACGGGGCCTGATAGTCTGCATCCCAGAGTATTTAATGAAGTGTCCCTAGAAATAGTGATGCATTGGTGATCATTTTCCAACAATCTATCGACTCTGGATCAGTTCCTATGGACTGGAGGACAGCTAATATAACACCACTTTTTAAAAAGAGAGGGCGAGAGGAAGCACGTAATTATAGACCGGTTAGCCTGACATCAGTAGTGGGGAAAATGTTGGAATTAATTATTAAGAATGAAATAGCAGCACTTTGGAAAGCAGTGACAGAATCGGTCCAAGTCAGCATGGATTTATGAAGGGGAAATCATGCTGTAATTCTTTGAGGATGTAACTAGTAGAGTAGACAAGGGAGAACCGGTGTATTTGGGCTTTCAAAAGGCTTTTGACAAGGTCCCACACAAGAGATTGGTGTGAAATCAAAGCACATGCTACTGGGGGTAATATACTGATGTGGATAGAGAACTGGTTGGCAGACAGGAAGCAGAGTCGGGATAAACGGGTCCTTTTCAGAATGGCAGGTAGTGACTAATGGAGTGCTGCAGGGCTCAGTGCTGGCACCCCAGCTCTTTAAGAAATACATCAATGATTTGGATGAAGGAATTGAGTGTAATATCTCCAAGATTGCATGTTGATACTAAACTGGGTGGCAGTGTGAGCTATGAGGGGGACGCTCGGAGGCTGCAGGGTAACTTGGGCAGGTTAGGTGAGGGGTAAATGCATGGCATATGCAGTATAATGTGTATAAATGTGAGGTTATCCACTTTGGAGGCAAAAAAACGAAGGCAGAATAATACCTGCATGGCGGCAGATTAGGAAAAGGGGAGATGCAACAAGATCTGGGTGTCATGGATCCTCAGTCATTGAAAGTTGGCATGCAGGTCCAGCAGGCGGTGAAGAAGGCAAATAGAATGTTGGCTTTCATAACTCGGGGATTTGAGTATAGGAGTAGGGAGGTCTTACTGCAGTTGTACAGGGCCTTGGTGAGGCCTCACCTGGAATATTGTGTTCAGTTTTGGTCTCCTACTCTGAGGTAGGACGTTCTTGCTATTGAGGTAGTGCAGCGAAGATTCACCAGACTGATTCCCGTGATGGTAGAACTGACATATGAGGAGAAACTGGATCAACGGGCCTTTATACAATGGAGTTTAGAAGGATTAGGGGGGGAATCTCACAGAAACATATAAGATTCTGACGGGACTGGACAGGTTAGCTGTGGGTAGAATGTTCCCGATTTTTGGGAAGTTCAGAACCAAGGGACACAGTTTTAGGATAAGGGGTAGTCCATTGAAAACTGAGATGAGGAGAAAATTCTTCACTCAGAGAGTAGGTAAACAGTGGAATTCCCTGCTGCAGAGAGTTGTTAAACTGTGAAATTCCCTGCCGTAGAGAGTTGTTGATGCCAGTTCATTGGATATATTCAAAAGGGAGTTCGATATGGCCCTTATGGCAAAGGGGATCAAGGGGTATGGAGAGAAAAAGGAAAGAGGTACTGAGGGAATGATAAGCCATGATCTTATTGAATGGTGGTGCAGACTCGAAGGGCCGAATGGCCTAATCCTGCACCTATTTTCTCTGATTCTATGTTTCTGTGAAGCAAATGCTATCCACCGTGGGGTGCAAAAGAAAAGCGATAAATTTGTAATTACGGTAAATGGTCAGTGTAACCAGCTATAATTATTGTTCATCTTTCATTTAAAGAACTCTTCAGGGGATTTCAGTTTAATAAACATAAGGGGGGACCCAGTCGCGAAAAGGACTTACCCACAAATTTATCAGGCAACAAATCAATATTGGAGCAGAACTGTTTAAATCAGAGTGCCATGTGTTGCCAGCACAATCCATACATTTTATATACGCTGCACTTGTAAATGGTGCAAACTATGATGAACAGTATACATTGCAAGTGGGTAATATTAGCTTTCTGCAATCGTAGAAAGGACCATATCGAAATTGTTGCACGTTAAATAGATTTAAAGTAATTGGTAAGAGGGAATTTGAGGGGACATTTCCACCAGAGGGTAGTGGGAGTCTAGAACTCACTGCCTATAAGGATGTTAGAGGCAGAACCCTCGCCACATTTAAAAAAAAATACTTGGTTGTGCATTAAAGTGCAGTAACCTACAGGGTTACTGACCAAGAGCTGGAAAGTGGCATGAGGCCGGATCGCTCTTGGTTGGCCAGCCTGGACACGATGGCCGAATTCGGGTCCTGTGCTGTAAATCTCTACCTCTCTTTGACATGTATTTCCCGTTTTTGCCCCGCATTGGATCGGAAAATCGTGCGTGGTGCATAATTGATGCAAGAATCGCTACCGTCCGTTTGACCCCATATTCTCCAGGTTAAGTGACCTCCTCTGTTTCAGTCTGGCTGAATCATCACCGAGCAGAACCTGGTGAAAGGCAGCAGGATGTTTAATCAGAACATGCCTTACCACTTATTGCCACGCAAATAGTTTATACGTGAAAACTCGTGGGTAAAATGAAAATTACAGTGTGCAAAAGCTGATGTTCATATCTCATGTGATATCATTGTCGGTGTCCCAGCATGAATATTCTTGTAAGCAGAGAGAAATCAAGGATTATTGAAAGGTTCATTCTCTGAGGTGTTGTCGGCATTTCAATGTTCTGATCATTAACCTTTGTTACCTAAACACAAATTCTTAAGTCTGTGATAGATGCTTTCGACAGAAAATCCAAATAGTGATCAATTTTATAGACGTCTTCTCCAAACCTACATTGAGGGCTGAGTCTGAAGATCAATTATTTGAGGGCCAACAGTTAACACTCGCCTGTTCGGATGAAATATTTCACAACACTTCTTCCTTGAGATATGAATTTTACAAAGATGGACAAGCTCTCAATTCAGCAGAAGGGCACAACTATTACATCAAGGAGACATCTCGGCGGAACGATTCAGGGAGTTACCGTTATGAAGCATCTACTTTGCACAATGAGGTGAAAAAATGGAGTAATCCGTTTCAGTTTTAGTCAGGCGTGTGTAACATTTACTGCAATTATCATTTTTCTTCCACATAATTTCCAACAAATTTTCACAAGGTGATTCCTAAGTCTAGATGTAGGCCTTACTATGTGTTTAACATGTACTGAATAAATTAGTTAATATATCTGTGCATAGAAAACCACAGTAATAAATAAGTGTATATTTGTACGGCAAAATCATTAGGCCTCAGTCACTGCGTGCAATTTTGGGCCTCAATTCGAAAGAGAACATTAAAATCACTGAAAACGGACAGGATGTCGCTGGGATGGAAACCTTTATTCAGGTTAGAGTTGAGCTACTGGGACCAATATTGCAAGAGTAACCAAGGTCGCTACGCCATGTATTAGTGGGTCTTTTTACAAGTTAATGATGAGGATAAAGTAAATAGGGAAAACGTGTTTCGTCTAAATGTGAAATATGGAAGGATGGTTCATCAATGCATAATGATTACTAAAACAGGAGGGTAGAGCTTAGAAGAACTTGTGTATCAAGACGAGTACTGGAGCAGGTTATGATTTGTCACGTGGAGAGCTGGAGTTGGACACCACTGCTTTTAGTTAGAGTAATAGTTATGACACTGGAATAGTGCAGAATTCCTGCCTTTGACAATTAGAATCAGGACCGGACCAGAATTAGTAGGTTGGCTACACGTAGATTGCATTAAGAATCATTAATTTTCCAATATCAGGATTTCCTGAATTCATTATACCTATTGCTAAAGTAGACGAGGGAAACGGGCGTCCAATATTGGTGTGGTATTCTGAATGGCGAGACTCTTAATTAGGATGAGAGTCCTATTTGACTTAGAAACTGACACGACAAATTCAAGCAAAACAAAGTAATTAACAATTGGAAATACTTAAAGTGTCAAAACCGGAACTGTCAATCAGCCCTGGTGAAGAGTTAATAGAAGGAGACACAGCGTCGTTAACCTGCTCAGTGAGCAAGGGTTCTACCCCGATTACCCACTTTTTCTGCAAGGTCCCGGATAAAGAACTCAACCGAGAGGAGTCCAACCTACCAGGAATTACTTACCAAATCGGTAAAGTCCACACCAGCACCGAAGGAGATTTCAGTTGTGGGTTTCATATGAGGCAGGAGGACCTCCTCTGCAGAGCGAATCCATTGCGGTTTCAGTAATAGGTGAGTTACTATAAATACCTCGGTGATAGAACGAAATAAGTGACTCAAAGACAGATCAGTCCGTGAATTACTGCTTGTCTATTAGCTTGGATGGTGTAACATCATCTATGACTTCCATCTGTTTGAAGTGAGGCACGGAGTCATTTACATGAAACAGATGAATGCCAAGAACGAGCAAGGAATGCGATCTGGACACATCAAGTATTGAAGTATAAAACGCAACAGTTATTGGTAGGTTTTAATAAGTGGATCACTCAGTTTACGTTGGCAAATTGAGGAAAGTTACACGAAAAGTTTAATGCATCCACGCATAATAATATAGGCAGTAATTTCTGGGAAATACATTTTAGATTTTTTTTCGATAGTTGTTACTTCTGTACTTCAATTGCAATTGGACAATTTAGGTTCCAGCACGATATTATTGGAATATTGCCAGCAGTGGAGCACACTGTCTTCAGTCCAGAGTTAAGCAGCGATCTGAAGGAGTTAATTGTAACTTTAGGCGAAGGTTAAACATGGGTCATGTCGAAGAGACCACCCATTATAACCGTCACCCTATCCCCCTCTTTGTCTTCACTGAGAAGGGAAACCGGATGTGGTATATGACTGCGGATAATTCCACATCTTGCATTTCAGGCCACCTGCCAAATTCAAAATACGTCCTGACATGTTGCGTGTGAAATTCAATCCATGTTGCATTACTGGCTCATTGTCACCATGACCTTGAGGTTGGTGACAAAAACAGTTATGTACATGAGTGTTTCAGTGTAAGAATGAATAGTGGCAAGTGGAATTCAATCGGAAGAAGTGTGAGGTAATGCATTTGGGGACGGCTAACAAGGCCAAAGAATACACATTAAATGGTGCAATGCTGAAAAGTGCAGAGGTACAAAGGGACATTGGAATGCAGGTCCACAAATCGCTGAGGGTATCAAGTCAGGTGGTTAAGGAGGCATATGGAATACTTTCCTTTATTATCGAGGCATAGCATGCAAGAGCAAGGAGGTTATGCTTGAACTGTATAAAACAGTGGTAAGGCCGCAGCTGGGGTACTGTGTGCTGTTCTGTTCACCACATTACAGGAAAGCTGTGATTGCACCTGAACGGGTACAGAGGAGATTTAGAAAAATGTTGTCAGGACTGTAGAATGTTGCCTTTGAGGAAAGATTGGAGATGCTGGGTCTGTTTTCTTTGGAACAGAGGAGGCAGAGGGGAGACCTGACTGAGGTGTAGAAAATTGAGGAGCCTGGATAGAGTGGATAGAAAAGACCTGTTTTCCTTGGCAGAGGAGTCAATAACCAGGGGATAGACATAAATAATTGGGGGGAGGTATAGTGGAGACATGAGGGGAAATTTATTTACCCAGACGGGTCGGGAACTCATTGCCCGAAAGGATGGTAGAGACAGAAAGCCTCAGCACATTAAAACAAATAATTGGATGTGCATTTATAATGCCGTAAACTACAGGGCTATGGACCAAGATCTGGAAAGTGGGATTAGGCTGGGTAGCTCTTGGTCGGCCGGTGTGGACACGATGGGCCAAAATGGCTTCTTTCTGTGCTGCAACTTTCTATGATTCTATAATTCTGTGATGAACTTCCCGGAAAAAAACATCTTCTGTGGTGTTGCAAATATGGCGATATCTGATCGTTCAACTGCTTTATTCCCCGCCTGATGTAAAATCCTGTTGAAGATTTAGATGTTTCAAAGAAAATGTGCTTTTAGGAGTCACGTACAAGACATTATTGAGAATCAATATTCTACATCATTGATTGTACAACATAAGGGACATTCTGAAATAAGTACAATCTATTTACAACTTGCACCAGTCTAATTTACTTCTCTGATTTTACTCTTATCAATTCCTTAAATAACTGCAGTAAGAATTCCCTGCTTTTTTACTCCATCCACGTTGCAATAAAGGCCATGATACCATTGACCCTCCTGATTTATGCACAAGTACCCCCAGGTCGTGCTGTACTACGGATCTTTGCAATCTTTCTCCATTTAATTAATAACTTGCTCTTTTTTTCTGCCAAGATTACCACTTTCCAAGATTATACTCCATCTGCCAAATTTTTGCCCATTCACTAAGCCTGTCTCTGTTCTTTTGCAGATTTTTGTGTCCTCCTCACACGTTGCTTTTCTTCCCATCCTTGTATCATCAGCAAACTTGGCTACGGTACCCTCGGTTCCTTCTTCCAAGTTGTTAAGATATAAATTGTAAGTAGTTGGGGTCCCAGCACTGATCACTGCGTCACCCTCCGAGTTCCTGTAGCTGGTGCTTCTCTCACTTCCAAAACAAACAAAACTGTGACTTCAGCGGGGGACAGCCTCGTTCTCCAGTGCCGGGTGAAGTCAGGCATTGCACCACATTTCTGCTGGTACCTGAACAACCAACATTTAGAAAGCACCACCGAATCTTACCACTTAAACACGGACGGGAGTGAGCTCATTATCAGTTCATTCCAGATAGGCCTTGAGGGCGATAACACTGTGTAGCGACCAACAGGGGAACCAATGAAAAGAGATTTAACACAACCAGCAATTATAAGGAGTTCACGGTATCAGGTAACCGATTCATGATGCTTGTTTTAATTTAATTAATTAGTTTTTGTTCAGCATATCAATCAGTATATTATATTTGCGTGATTTATACTACAAATGACAAATTGCACCTCAGGTGAAAACTTATATGTTATTATTCTGATCAATAAAGTGAACCTAATTAGGGGTTAAATGGTTCCGATATAAACTAGCAGCTTTTCACAAGGGGACTTTTGAAAATGAAATGGACAAATATATGATGTGGCACCCTCGTTAGAAAGTGAGTGAGAGAGAGATCGATCAGTAACCTAGCTGCAAGTGTAGGTCCTGTGAAGACATTTGAAGCAGGATGTAGTAGAGATGGAAATAGGATTAATGAAATGGTTTAAGAGAGTAGAGCTAAACACTTCCACTAATGGTGTGACAAAGGAAACGCAATCGCCCAATAAGCCACAACTCATCTGGCTGAAGGGTGTAAAGATAGAGATCAAATGGGAGGAGATTTGTCTCAAACATAGGGACCACGTGGACCAGGAGTTTAAATTTGTTACTTTGGAGGACAGGAAGATGGTTGAACACAGTGGCGAGTAGGAATTAGTGTGGGAAAGGGAGGTTGGGATTAGTTGGAGTCTGTGGACAGTGGATTTGGAGATCGGAAAGGCAGTCAATGTAATAATAGAGCTTAGAGCTGAAACATGCATGGATATCAGGGAGAAGGGACTGAGTTGATTGGAAAGGGATTCCATTTTGTGCAGATTTAAAAGGAATTTAATTTTGCACTTGATGCGAGGGTGACTCTGTAATGCTTGGAGAGTATTATGTTATTCATGGATTATGTTTACTTGGTTCCACCGCAGAGTCACACGACGTCGATCACAGCAACAGTTCTTCTACTTTTTCTTATGGCCGCCCTGATTAAGTTATTTTTCTTCAAACTTCATAATAAGTAGCAAGGTGTGTATTGTCTTATGGGAAGGTGATTGTCTCCACAGTCAGGTGAGGGGATTGAGTCCCCTGAATTTTCAGTTGCAGCATTCCAAATATCAGAGTAAGATTTGGGAGGGAGATTCCTACTGATGGCTGGAGAACAAATAATTATTTCCATTGATGAGTTCAGAACAGTCATGAATTGATTTTGCTGGGTTGTTGAATTTTTCCCCTCATTCCATTCTGAAAAGGAATGCACCTGGGCGAGGAACAGAACAGTAACTGGCAAATTGTTACTAAGTGAAGGTGTAATCTGATAGTGGATGTGAAATGCATGGCACTATCTAAAAGGTTTCCAGATGTTATTTTTGCATTAGTACTCTTATATTTAATGATTTATATAAATGCATGTTTGTAACAGTTTATTATTAATATCAGTGAACATGTTGCTGTTTGGGGATTAATGAAAGAAACCCAAACCAACTGTAGACAGTAGGAGCGCAATATTTACTGCACAATTTGCTGAAGTTTGTCTCTTCCTGTTTTATCCAGACAATTGCTCAAGTGTTTCACAGCTGCAGGTGTAAATCTGCACAATCTTCATGTTAGTAAGTATTATGCATATCTATGAATATACTGATGGGGTGAATTTCATCTGTGGCAGGAATGAAAATCAGGCGGTTTTGCATCTGCCACCAGTTATAAGTTTCAAATGGAACTGAAATCGGACGGGACATGGAGGGTGGCAGGTATGCTAGCACTAGTTTTGCCATCCCATCCAATTCTAATTCATCCCATAGTCTCTGATATAGCTCCGCTTGAGACATGTAGATTATTTAAGAGCTACAATATCCTCTAAATTCAGTTTTTGCTTTTTAATTTATGAACAGGCCTGTCAGCCACACCTCGCTGTTGAGAAAGTTAAACGTTGGTCACTTCGAGAATGAGACTGGAGAATTAATAATGGGGAACAGGGAAATGGCAGAAACATTTAACCTATATTTTGTATTGGTCTTCACGGCAAAAGACACTAAAAGCATCCCAATAATTGATAATCAAGCAGCTATGGGGAACGGGGATTGTAAAACAATCACTATCACTAGAGAAAAAGTACTAGGCAAACTGATGGGACTTAAGGTGGACAAGTGCCCTGGATCTCAGGCCTGCATTCTAGCATCGTTAAAATAAATGGCTGCAGAGATAGTGGATATTTAGTAGTAATCTACTAAAAAGCCCTGATTCTGGAGAGGTCCCAGCAGATCAGATCATCGAAAATGTAATGGCTTTATTTAAGAAATTAAAGAAGGCAAAATGCTGGAAACTTTCGACCTATTAGCTTAACATCTGTCATTGGGAAAATGTTGGAGTTATTAGTAGCAAGACATTTAGAAAATTATAATAAAGTCAAGCAGATTGAGCATGGTTTGATGAAAGGGAAATCATGTTTGACAAATTTGCTGATGTAAAGAGCAGGGTGAATAAAAGTGAACCAGTGGACGTGGTGCATTTGCATTTCCAGAAGACATTCGATAAGGTGTCACATAAGAGTTTACTGTACAAGATAAAAGATCTCTGGGTTGGGGGTTAATATATTAGCATGGATAGAGGTAGGACGAACTATCAGAAAACAGAGAGTCAGAATAAATGGTACATTTCCAGTTCGGCAAACTGTAACTCGTGGGGTGCCACAGGGATCAGTGCGGGGGAATCAACTATTTACAATCTGTATTAATCACTTGGATGAAGGGAGCGTTTATATTGCAGCCAAGTTTGCTGATGCGACAAAGATAGGTGGGAAAGCACGTTGTGAGGAGGATTCAAAGAAACTGCAAAGGGATATAGATAGCCTAAGTGAGGTCAAACATTTGGCAGATGGATTATAAAGTAGGAAAATGTGCGGTTATCCACATTGGTAGGAATAATTAAAAAGCAAATTATTATTTAAATGGGGAGTGATTACAAAATGTTGTGGTGCAGATGGATCTGCGGGTCCTTGTACATGAAACACGAAAAGTTAGCATGCAGCTACAGCAAGTAATTAGGAAGGCAAAAGGAATGTTAGCCTTTATTGCAAGGGGCTAGAGTATGAAAGTACGGAAGTCCTGCAACAACGGTACAGGCCATCGGTGAGACCACACCTGGAGTACTGCGTATAGTTTCGGTTTTAAGGAGGGATATATCTGCTGTGGAGGTGACGGTGCCTCGAACTCCCACAGTTCTCAAGTAAGTTGAAACCAACACGTCGATCTGAACCGGGCTTGTTGCTTAAGTATCCAGCTTCCCCTTTGACCTGACTCTAGCTTAAAGAATCGGACCAGCAGTACAATGGCAAGGCTCTTATTGAAACTTCTGTTTTTGACAATGCCGTGGTTTTGATGAGGACCAGGGAGAAGATTTTCCCCCACAGCTAGCGCACTGCATACAGTTCTGGTCACTACTATACATAAAATTCACTATTGCACTAGACAGGGTACACAAGAGATTTATGATGATGTTGCCAGCACTGGATAATTTTAGCTGAGGTTTTTTCTTTCGAACGAGGGAAGCTGGAGGTGTACGTTACTGAGGGGCCTATATAAAATGGATAGGAAGGATCTATTTCTCTTGGCAGAGGATTCAATATCCAGGGGATATAGATTTTAAGCAATTGGTACGAGGATTAGGAGAACTTTGTTTCGCCCAGTGGGTGGTGGGGAGTCTGGACCTCTCTGCCTGAAAGGGTGGTAGAGGTACAAAATCTCAACACATGGACTTGGATGTGCACTTGCTGACCCGACAAGGCTATGGACCAAGAGCTGGGATGTGGGTTAGGTTAGATCGCTCTTTTCGGCCAGCACGGAAACGATGGGCCGAAAACTGATCGAATTCTGATTTACACGAATCCAGTGTCATCACATTGAGCGTTCAACTGCTGTTGTCACCCGTGCTAGCTGCTACTCTCGCAAATCAAGCCTCCTTTCTTCTGGAGCTATATCCGGATTAGTTGAGTAAATTTGGGTATAAAATTCGAGGTTTGTGCAAATTCTTTTCACGCTGCTTCTTATAGCGACTCCATGTGTAAAGGCACCACTAACACCAATAATTGATGTCTAAATTACAAACCGGTCTGAGCTTGGTCTGAACCTGAGATTCCTGCCCCTTCCGAACGCTTCAGACTCACTAGACTTGGAGTTTTGTACCATTGGGTGTACTGGATATCATTTTCCCTTTGGGGGATAGGTAATGGTTTAAGTTGCGTCAGTACCTCCGTCTGGTTCTGCTGGTCTCGCGAATCTGAGGCGCTTACTCCTGGTACCTTCTGCCCACTGCGTGAGGCTCAAATCCGTGAAGGGCAAATTATTAACGAGAAACTAGCGACCTTCCGGTGATGCTGGGGGCGGGGAGGTGAGGACGAGGGACTCGTCGAATTGATTGAAATAACAGACGCGGTGCTTTTGAAGTTCAGAACTTTACTAGCTCTCGTAGCTTCACTAATGGGCTCGGCAAGTCTACAGCATTCCGAGCTGGTCTCAGTCAGTCTGATGGCTTGAGCCTTAACTTGAAGGTGGAGGAATTCTTTCCCTCCGAATAACACAAGGTAAGTGGCCCTATATTTAGCTTCGGAATGGTCACCCGATCCGTTTTCTATGGACAATCAAATAGTGGGAACTATATGGACGAGCACAATAAGAGGTGCAAACGTAGAGTAGTAATATTGGGGGGGGGACATACAATCATAATGTAGAATGAATTATAGTAATATAAAGGGCAGAGAAGGGGATGCATTTCTGAAGTGTTTTCAGGAGAATGATCGTTTCCATCCGATGATGCTGGATCTGGTTCTGGGAAAAAGAGGTGGGTCAAATGGGTGAAAAATTAGTGAACAGCGATCACAGTATCATATGCTCAAATTAGCTATGGAAAAGGACAGGGAGCAATATAGTGTAAACATGTTTATCTGGGAAGACCAATTTCAGTGGGACGAAAACTGATCAACTGGAATGAAAAGATTGGCAGGCAAAGGACAATGCGCTGCATTAAAGAGGAAATAGTTCAGGTACATTTGAAGTACATTCCCACGGGGTTTGCTGGGGGAGGCGGGGGGAGGAAAGAGGGAGGTCGGACAACTGAAGTCGGAGCTCCCTGGATGACCAAATACAATGATGAATCAGAACACATGACGGATGTCAAGTTGCAAATATATGATCATCCGGCTAAATACAAAGATCAGATTTGAGGATGATAATAAAATAGCAGCCAACATAAGTTAATCCAAAAGTCTTGAAGCATGCAAATTGTTAATGGGTAGTGAGAGGAGAGATGTTGAAAATTAGGGACTAAAGAGACTTGTGCATGTGGCAGAGTGTATGGCCAGGTACTAAATTAATATTTTGCATCTGTCTTCACCATGGAAGAGGATGCTGTCCTAGAACCAGGGAAGAGGATAGTGGTGAGACTTGATATGATAAAATGAGGTATTGGGAAGGCTGGCAGTGGACTGGAAATTGAAAATATTAAGCCATTGTTGAAAACCCAACAGATACAGGCCAGTCAGTTTAAACTTGGTAATAGGGACGTTTTTAGAAACAATAATCGGACAATTAACCGGGGTGGATTAAATCAGGAAAGCCAGCACGGACTTGTTAACGGCAAATTGTGCTTAACCAACCTGATCAAGTTTTTGATAAGGTAAAAGGGTTCCTGAGGATAATGCAGTTGATGTACATGGATTTCCAAAATATGTTTGACGAAGTGCCAAATATTGGACATGCCAGCAAAGTTGAAGCACATTGAATAAAAAGAACAGTGACAGTCTGGATACAGAGTTGCTAAGTGACAGGAAACAGCAGCGGTGAATGGTTTGTAAACTGCAGGAAGATATACGGTGGTGTTCCAAAGGGGTCGGTCTGCGGTCCACTGCTTTTCTTGATGTATATCAATGATTTGGACTTGGGTGTACAGGGCACAATTTCAAAATTCAGCCGACACAAACCTTGGAAGTAAAGTGATGTGTGGGGGATAGTGATCGACTTCAAGACGACATGGACAAGCTGGTGAAATGGGAAGACACGTGGCAGATGAAATTTAACTCGCGTGAAATGATGTATTTTGGTAGGAATAATGAGTGAAGCACATGTATAGTAAATTGTACAATCCTAAATTAGGCGCATGCAGAGACTTGTGCATAAATCGCTGAATGTGGCAGGGCAGGTTGAGAAAGCAGTTACAAGGCTTGCGGGATCCTGGACTTCCTCGAGGTACGAGTACAAGTGAAAACTTTAATTAATCTGTTCACTGGTTCGGGCCCAACTGGAGTATTCTGAAATTCTGGGAACCGCACTTAAGGAAGGATGTGAAGACCTTTTTTAAAGGTACAGGAAAGATTTACGAGAATGATTCCAGGGATGAGGGATTTCAGTTACATCGATAGACTGGAGAAGCTGGGATTGTTCTCCATTTGAATAGAGGAGATTTGCTAGGCGCTCATTCATGAGGGATCTGGATAGAGTAGATAGCGAAACTGTTCGCATTGGCAGAAGGGGCAAAAACCAGAGGATACATTCAAGGTGATTGGCAAAAGAACCAAAAAATGATCTAAAACATTTTTATGCAGAGAGTGGTTAAGAACCTGAATTGCACTGCCTGAAAGGCTGGTGGAGAAATACTCTTCTTGTCCAAAAGGGTGTTGGACAAGTATCTGAAAGAAACATATTGCAGGGCTATGGCGAAAGGGCTGGGGAGTGGGATTAGCTGAGTTGCCATGGGCTCGAATGGCCACCTTCCACGCTGTAACCATTCTATGATCTGTGATACGATTTGGGAACTGACTCCCATTACCTGAAGTGGTGCACCCTAATAGTTCAGGTCCTGGTACCTGTGCAAATTCCTGGGGTTGGGGTGCTTTTCTTAATCTGCCACTTTTGTAGAGGGAGGGAGTGGCACGAAAAGGTCCGCTGTGATTCTTTTTAAGAGCAGGGGTGTTATCCCCAGTGTCTGGGGATGAATATTTACTAGGTCAACGTTTATCCTCAATCAATGTAACAAGCTGATTATCTGGCCACTAACGCATCGCTGTTTGTGGAAGCTTGCTGTGCGCAAATTCGCTGCCGCTTTTCCCACATTATAACTGTAACTAGACTTCAAAAGTACTTAATTGTAAAGCGCTTTGGGCATCTGGTGGTCGTGAGGAGCTATAAAGTTTTCTTTCGCACTGGGAGTTTGACTTGTGTTGAAGTACGGGCAGTCCAACTGTTGTTCTTTTCCGGACTGGATGAACAAACTGCCACCTCTGCTTGCCTTTGCTCCCCAGGAGGGGCAGCGAATACTGGAGTCAATGAGCTTCGAGGAACGTGGAATGACCACAATCGATCGATTGCAAAGGGAGAGAGCGGAGCACAGAGAGTTTAACGAAGCAATGATGCGTCTCGCGATTGCTGGTGCAGGTAAGCAGGCTGACTGCGGCTGTCCGCTCTGGAATAGGTTACACGTGTAACTTTCTGTGTGATATTTCCTCGTAATTTAAGAGCTTGCTTCCAATTTTCAATCTGGTAAAACTGGGCAGGCCAATATATCAAGGTGTAGTGCCCAGAACTATGCAGAGTACTCCTGATATGGTCTAACCAGAGATTTGTATACCCGCAGCATTACTTCTCCGCTCTTCCCCCGGCCCCTGTATTCAATTCCTCTAGATTTTATCTGTACCTGTCCATAACATTTTAACCTATATACATAGCCCCTAAATCTCTTTAGACCTCCACTGTCACCTTTTCACCAGTTTGAAAGTACTTTGATCTATCCTTGCATCCAAAGTGGATTACCTCCCATTTGCTTACAATATTACAGTTTTGCCCACACGCTTAATCTATTAATACCTAGGAATGTTATGCTTTCATTTGCAATGCTGCCTATTTTGTCATCGTGAACTTGACTGTGTGCTTTTCTATCCTCTATCCTAAGTCGATAATAGTGAATAGTTGAGGCCCCAACGTTGATTTTTGTGGGACAATAGCCTAACATTGCCAATTATCCCTACTGTCTCCTGCCTCTCAGCCAAATTCCTAATCAGGTCAATGATTTGCCTCAATTCCAAAGGCCAAAAATCTTTTCGGGGAATGGGGCAAATTAAATGAAGTATAGGAGGAAATATCTAGAACGGATTCACGTTAAAAAGTATCAGCAACACAGGTTAAGAACAAACCCTGGGTAGATGACAGTGGTGTGCTGTGCACATTTGTGGTCTCTCTCAAATATATATATCCGAGGCACTGGATGATAAATGAATTACATGGATAATATCATCGAAATTTTTAGCACCGAAGGAGGCCATTGCAGCCCATCGTGTCTGCGCTGACCGACAAAGCTACCCAGCCTAATCTAAATTTCCAGCTCTTGATCTGTCGCCCTGTAGGTTGTGGCACTTAAGTGCACATCAAATACTTTTTAGCAGAGTTGAGCGTTTCTGCCTCTACCACCTTTTCAGGCCGGGAGTACCAGACCCCCATCACCCTCTGGGTGAACACATTCCCTTCGCATCTTCTCTAAATCTCCGACCAATTACTTTAAATCTATGCCCCCTGCATGTTGGCCCCTCGACGGGAAATCGGTCCTTCCTATCCACTCTATCGAGGCCCCTCAGAATTTTACACATCAGTCTTTGCATAAATGATCCGACACAAGCGATTGAACGGGGTGGGGCACTGAGGTGACCTGAGGAAGTATATCAAAATCGAAAGAAGGGCTTTGAAAGACTAGATTAGAAATATGGCGGTTTGTGGAGAATACAACACTGTCATAATAAATGATGGTCAATAATTAACCAATAAAGATTGAGGGGAAACTACTTGGTGGATAAAATGTGGAACTGGATACGACGGGGAGTAGTTGAGGAAAGTAGCATAGATGCAATTAACATGGGTGAAAGGAATATAAGGTTTTACGTGTTGGGTTCGGTGAATTGGTTGGAAGGACGCACTTGTGTAGCATAAAGCAGCAGGGCTGAGCGGCCTCTTTCTGTGCTGTGGAATACATGTAATAATCATAGGCATTCGTTATGTTTCACGAACTAGACTCTGGGAATAAAAGACAGTATATGGAATCGAAGGCAACCTGTCGCCAGTGGTAAGAAATTGGTTAGGGGCAGGGGACAGCGATACTGGCCATCTACTGCAATTGGCAGGGTGTGATTTGTGGTCCTCCTAGGGATCTGTACTGGGGCCTCAGACTTTCACTTTCAATGATTTAGATGAAACAATATAAATATAGAAATTTACAGCGCAGAAGGAGGCCATTTCGGCCCATAGTGTCCGCGCCGGCCGACACACAGCCGTATATCCAAGTTTTCTCACGCCAGCAAGTTGGCTGGCACAGTAACTAGTGTATAAGGTAGCAATTAAGTTTCAAAAGGCTATTAAAGTAAGGCAGCAAAACTGCCAAGATGGCGTTTAGTGTGGGAAGTGTGAGATTGTCGACTTTAAATACCGAGAACGTTGGATCATTATTTCTGTTCGGTTAGAAGCTCGGAACTCAAGCAGAAGAGATCGAGGGACCTCTGAGCAGATATCATTAAACCAGTGGGAGTTACAAAAGACTACTGAGAATTGCTTTCAGGCTCAAATCTCAGTGATCTTAGAAGCGGGCGCGGCCTCCGGCAACTCCCGGCTGGATTTGAATCTGACACCGAGGCAAACATCCAGCGTCTGAGCTGTAGGACGTTTCAAACTAATGGCTCCTGGCTCTGAACACCCAGACGCAGGAAACTTCCGTTAGTTTCCCGGCAGGGTCCTTGGGATTGGAGCCTTGTTCCTGATGGACTATTGAGGTGGTGGGTTGAACAACAAGCCCGCACTGTTCCTCATTGTCCGTCTGCCTGATTGGGCTGCACCCACCAATGAATGTAGCAATTGCACTTTATATCCTCACGGTGGGCTGGGTGGAGGGCTCGGTGTGTGAACTAGACAGAAATAACTCGAGGGCGTGGTTTACGATCAAAGCCTGGATTTATGTCACTTCTCCCAGAGGGCGAGATACAGCCATTGAGACATGAACGGGAAGATCCCAGGTCCTGCTGACTGATTCTGGATTGTCACCAGGGGACCGGGCGGGGTGTCCGGACACACATTATTAGCGGGGGCGGGGAAGTGGGAGTATAACTTGACACTTAACACTGTCTTCAGACTGAAATCGGCTTTCTTTCCCTCTGAACTTCACAGGTGAACAAGGCAGGTCCAGCCTGGCTGGCGATTGTGGAAACCGGGATCAGTGAAAAGTGGACAGGCGGAATTTCCTGATCCGTGTACATTTCTCGTTGCTCAGTTCGGTCTATTCCAAGGTCCTTTCTGAAATGTTTGTTCTCTGGGTCAGTTTTACCTCTTCTGCCTGGGCTGCAGTCAGTGTAAACCTCCACCTTTCGTTACCTGATTGATTCCCGTCCACTTTATTGTCTCCAAACCCCAACTAGGCAGCGGAACTGTTCCCTCGGGTGGAGTTTTGAAAATGGACCAGGGCCCGAATGGTAACAGATTATGCCAGAAGTTTAATTCTCTGATGCCGGGCCAAGCTGGGTCTCAGCATGTCAATGTGACGCTTCATATTCTTCATCCAGGCAGTAAGTGGACAGGGATGGCAAAATTGTTCATCGAATTAATTATTTATGTTTAACACTCTTTTAGTTTCTCGTCTCTGATGCTTGAGCTTATTCCGGGTGAAGTGAGTAATTCATTGTCAGAAGAATAACAAATGAGCCTGGGCGGGAGTCGGATGAACTCTGGCTTGGATCGTGTTGCAATCGGTGGTGCAGCAACAGATTTCGGCAATGTGCACTCCTGGTCTCATGTGAATATTTCTGCTCCTTCCTTTCACGCCTCTATTCCTTTCCTCCTGTTTTGGACCCATTAGGCCGCTCCTCCTGTTCACGAGCGTGCCCCACTGACCAATGGAAGCACAGCCGCTTCAGCAGTTTAATGTGCTGACTCAACTCCCCAGTCCCAGCACGGTCAGTGATCCATATTCAATGAGCAGACTGAACTTCCGTTAACCCCCAGTAACTGAGGCGGCGTTATCTCAGTGCTTGGCCCCTCCTTATATCCATCTACATATTGCATCTCGGTGACATCATCCAAAAGACAATGGGCTGCATTTAACCAGTCCTATAGCGGCCTACGCACAGCATACACTGTCGCAAGCGCCCTTCTGGGATTTCGGCATATGGATGTGCGGAGAAAAAAAAACAGAACTTGCGATATGTCCATGACTGATCGCACCCGTCTGCTGTAAATTCCCTTTCGCTGGTGCAGGATTGGTCTATTTGCCCAACTACTGCCCAATGAACACCCAGTAAACACTTGTACTTGGTAAAAGCAATAAGATCATTTACCAGCATAAAGGTTTATATAAATATTTCAAATGATTTTTAAAAAACGCGAACATTTAAAAGTTCTGGTCAATTTGTCCTGGTTAAAAATGCCTAGATTTATTTTTTAATTTTATTCAAAAGTTTTAATTTTGAAACTAACTATTTTTATTTCTATTTCAGTCAGAGTAGTTTTTTTTAGGTGATTTCCAATATGCTTGTACGGATTAAAGTATCTTCCTTTCTGATTGGTTTTCCTGACTCCCGTGACCCCAGGCACTGCATGCGTCCCTGTGATGCATGAGGTTTTACGCCGGCGTATACCTGCATGCCGAGGACCGCAAAGGACTTGAGCCATGAGATGAGGCATTTTTCTTGAAGTTGAGAGATTTGAGCATGCGGCAAGAATCCGACTGCAATTACCAGGCCGTTATGAGAAGATCGCAGGTTCGAAGCCTGTCACGGTCGTTTTACTCAGTGTAATTTTTTATACTCTGTTCTGAATTGTCCCAAACTGATTGTCTGACAGTGCTCGCCTGAAGTAACGGAAGACCATTTGCTCAAAAAATTCGCCCAGGTCACCAGCAGAATATCATGTGGGACAGTAATGGTAGCACAAATACCCTGCATGAGGAAACTCTAAGCTCAGAGCTCGAGAAGATCTCTCCCCGTGAGAAAAACCCTCGGAGTCGATTTGAGAGGCATCCTACCCTAAAAGCCCTCAGCAATGACATAGATGGGAGTAAAAATAAATTCCATCTATACTGGCTGGAGAAACAAAATAACTCTTGAACTGGCTGACCCAAACAATGAGAACACCCTTCAAACAGCCGTGGTCGAGGTTTGTTCGGCACTCCAGACGATTCAGCATCTGTGGGCTACGCTCTACGACCTCTATACAAGATAAAGCGAGAGCATTCAAGTAAGATGGTCAAAAAACTGAGTAAATCTTCCTAGAGAACAGCGATATTGCCCACATTATGGAGCGGCTCCACACCATGGCCCTACAATCACGGTCGAGCGTCAGCAGGCGGTCGGGACACTCGACAAGAACTCCAGGACATCGTCCTCAAGTCAGCCTACCTAGATTAATTCTCGACCCAATGCTGCTGCTGCAACAAAGAACACAGATTTAGTGGAGGTCATAGCGAGATAAACGGTCGAGGCGAAAGTGGCAGAAGTCCAGGGCGAGGTGGCCTTCCAGTTCCTTCAAGCCAGGAAATCCATGGCCGTACAGCAAGCAAGGGTAGAGGAGATGGAGCGAGCTGGGCAAGAAGCACGGAGGTCTTGTGTCCAAACCTCACCGGAACAGAACTCAAATGACCATGCCTCACAGTTTCGGCACCTCACAGCCAGGTCGGCTCACTCTGCCACTGCATTCCGACTTCAGCTAGCAGCCCTGATCATTCAGCCAGCCGGAACGGAATGAAGAGCTGTCCCCTCAGCCAGTGGCGTAGCACCAAACTACTCGAGCCTCCGTCATCTCGAGCCAGCAACCAACATGCGGGACCAAACCTCGACCTACCAATGGCATTGCCAACACTCGTCACTGCCAGCCTGCACATGAGCCTCATGTTTATGATAGGCTCCCAATCACGTTTCAGCCATGGCACCACACATTTGAAGCCATGGTAGACAGGCCACGCAGAAACTTGCTTTTCTCATCAAGTATATAAAAAGAGAAACTTCAAACAGTTGGTAAAGGTTCCGACACTGGTACTTTGCGGAACATAAAAAGGCCTACCAGGAAGTGTGTAAGGAAATGGAGAGTTTTGGCAAACGTTCAAGATTACCACATACATCCTTCGAAAGCTCGACAAGTTTCTGAAGTTCAAAGCGGATGAAGCCACAAACTTCCCGAACTTGCTTAATTATGTACAGAAATCGCAGTGCAGATGGATGACTTGTCCAAATTGTGGCTGCTCAATTATCCCAACTATCTTCGCCCAACACTCACAACTCCAGGTCTACCTATGCAACGCATGGCGAGAGATGTATCGGAGCATAAGGCTGATACTGGCAGCGACTCATTTCATTAAGCTGGCTAAATTTCTTAAAGGAAGCCAGACCGCACAGCGTCCTTTTCTGCAGTTAGCTCCGTACACCAGCTTCAGAAAAGATGCCAATCATTTTCCTCCGACAAATAAATTCCCCGGAACGACTGGCCACTTGTCGCGGCCTCTGGGTCCTACCCCGCCGAGGGCAGATGGGTACATAAGGTGGAGGTCACGGTTGGCAGCGGTGGCACGTGTCATACCTATACGAGACTGAACTCTCACATAAGATGACACCCGCCTAGAAGCCAACTCACGCACGAAGAGGAACTGAACTGAGTAAACATTTGTAATCCTTGCTTCCAAACACGGAGTGTATTGGTTGGAGCGAGTTTAATTCTTGTCATGAAGTTGTCCAATCATAGGCTGGCATTTTTCCGATTGAACGGAAAAGAGCAGAGAAAGAAAAACCACACGAAACCACCAGCCACAGATTAACAAGCATCCATTTTAGCTCAGATTGTGAAATTTTATTTCAAAACGAACTTCCTTCTATATTAAACCTAACCAGAAGGAAAGTGATGTAAGACGCTTCTCATCCAATTGTTCTGGAATTGTTGTATGTGTGATGGACGGTAAGATAAATTAATTCTCGATTACTGCTTTTATTCGATTGTGAATGTTACAAGAATGTTAGATCTGTATGCTATTCTTTATCAACAGTTTTCGCACTGCATTATAAAAGGATTTGGATTCTGAAGCTCTGACCTTCGGCCATATGCCTTTGTGCAGATTTGAACCCAGCTGGAGAATTAGAGCTATGCTCACGTTATGCTACACTCTGACAGAAACCGGTACAAGGAACCCCAACGTTACACATTAATGATGCCCTCTCTTAATTCCCCATGCGTTTTGTCTCCTGTTTCTTTTGCTCTAACCTACTTTGTTTATTGGAACCATTGTCCCCTTGTTTCTGGATCTCGTAATTTCCCAATTTCTCTAACCAATTCCTCGTTTCTGGGGCTGAAATGTCCTTTGTTTCTAGAGCACCTGATTCCCCCTCCTTCAGGAGCGAATTAACATATTTCTGATCATAATTCCTCTGTTTCTGGAGTTCATAATTCTGGTGCTGGTGGAGAACCTAATTCCCCAGTTTGTGGTGTTAATTCCAATGTTTTAGGAGTTAATTCGCGTGTTTATGGAATTCATTCCTGTATTTAATGAAATCCCATTCCATGTTTCTGGGGCAAATTTCTCTGTTCCTGAAGCTGCTTATTCCCATGTTTCAATTGCTCCTAATGCTCCTGTTACTGGAGCGACTAATACTCTAGATTATAGATGAACTTGTTCCCCTTTTTCTGGAGATATTTCATTTGTTGACATCACAGTTACCCGGTTTCTGGAGCTCCACATTGTATAGTTTATGAAGCACCTAATTGTGCTTTTTGCGTGGCTACCATTTCCACGATAAATATAGCTCCGAATTATATTGCTTGAGGTTCACTCTCCAAATCCTCCTGCTGCAGGAATAGCTAAGTTACCTGTGTCTTTAGCCAACTCTCTTCTTTCTAAACTTAATTCCTCTTTTTTTGCAGCTAATTTCGATGTACAGAGTGAGTTCCCCCTCTTCCTGGAGCTCCCACTTCCCCCTGTTCCTGGAGCTCCCCCTTCCCCCTGTTCCTGGAGCACCAGGTTGTACTTTATACGTGTCTGAGTGCGGCGATATATATAGCTGAATTGTCCCCAATATCTGACGACTGACCCTATTCTCTGTCCCTATTCACTGATCTCACTCTATGACCTGCGGCCCTACACCCGTACCCCTCACCCCAGGTCTCCAAAATCGGCGGAATTATGAGAATGCTAAAGAAAGAGGGGGATTTGAAGATCCAGAAATGGGACAATAGGGATCGCTAAAATCAAGGTCAGGAAATAGGTATTGGTAGAGTTAACCCAAAACAGTGCAGTTAACAGAGAGCTCCCGAAGCAGGGTAAATATTTGCTATGTTAAAAGGTATTTTGAGCTGCTAAAACAGACAAACCTGAGCTTCAGAAACAGGAACATTGAAAGTACATTAAAGAGGGGCACTAACAACTCCATAAACAGGGAGCATTTGCTCAAGGAATCTATCGAATTCGCAATGGCCTGCAAGTTGCGTTAGTTGGACGATGTAGCTCGGCGACGTAGCTCGCCACTTCCTGGCCTTCAGACCATTGACACGTGTAAAATCGATAGCTTGCCATCAGAACGCTTTCATTCGGATTTATGTGCTCCCAGACCAGCGTACACAGTTCTTCATACGATTTGGTTGTTGGTTTCACAAGAGCTAGAAGATTCTTCATGAGGCCATAGGATGTTACCCCACAGAGAGTGAGGAGGATCGTCCTTCGTTTAGCAGCGTTCTCGTCCCCTTCCAGCTCGTTGGCCACGAAGTTTTGGGCGAGTCGCTCCAGGAAAGCCGCCTAATCGTCCCCTTCTGAGAATTTCTTCAGGGTACCAAAAGTTCTCTGCATTTTCACGTGATTGTTCGTTGTCTCTTCGCCAGTTGTTAGTTGCATTACTTTATTATAAGCCTGGGTACTGTTGACATGAGTAAGTGGGACCCAACTCCTTTATACAAAATCCAGAGTGTTGGTACAGCGTGGGAGGCCTGATTATATAAATTGCTGGCATGGGATGCTGGGCTCGCTTGGGACTCCATCAAGTATGCCCTCTGGTGGCCGTATGATACAGATTACTTAGGTTGTATATATAACCAGGTGTTCCTGTTGCAGGGGAATTCGGAGAGCACACTTTTTATATTCTATTCGGAGCTCCAAATTTCGGGAAATTCTCAGCCACATAAAAAGAACAATTAGCTGCTGCATAAACATCTGACTTTGGAGCTCCATAAAAAAAGGGAATTCGCTTCAGAAGCAGGGCGAAAGTCTCCAGAAACAGGCGTCTTAGCTCGAGAAAGTGCAGAACTGCTCCAGAAAAATAGGATTTAGGACGATATTAAGAGCCTCAGAAAAGGGTGAATTAGCTCCAGAAACGGGAATTAGTAGCAGGATCAGGGAAATTAGGATCAGCAGAAATAGCTACCGTATAAGCTCCAGGAATGCGTGAATTAGCTCTGGAACAAGTTAATTCACTCGAGGAACATTGGAATTTGAAGCTCCCGGTAAAGGGGAATTTGAAGCTCCAGGAACAGGGGAATTAGGTCAAGGACAAGGGAGCTAGCAGCAGAAATTGCGGAATTATGAGATACAGCATCAGGGCAAATAGCTCCAGGAACATGATTTTGCATAGAAACATAGACAATAGGTGCAGGAGTAGGACATTCGGCTCTTCGAGCCTGCAGCATGATTCAGTCAGATCATTGCTGATCATTCACCTCAATACCCCTTTGCTGCTTTCTCTCCATACCCCTTGATCCCGTTATCCATAAGGGCATCTCAGTACCCCTTTCCTGCTTTCCCTCCATACTCCTTGATCCCTTTATCCGTAAGGGCGATATCAAACTCCCTTTGGATAGATCTAAATAACTGGCCTCAACAACTTTCTGTGATAGAGAATTCCACAGGGTAATAACCCTCTGACTCAAGAAGTTTCTCCTCATCTCGGTCTTAAATGGCTTACCCCTTATCCTTCGACAGTGACCCCTGGTTCTGGACTAAACCAGTATCGGGAACATTCTTCTGCCTCTAACCTGTCCACTCCCGTCAGTATGTTTATGTTTCTATGAGATCCATTCTCATTTTTCTAAACTCCAGTGAATACAGGCACAGTCGATCCAGTCTCTCCTCATTTGTCAATCCTGCCATCCCGGGAATCAATCTGGTGAACCTTCGCTGCACTCCTTCAATAGCAAGAACGTCCTTTCTCAGATTGGGAGACCAAAACTAACACAATATTCGAGGCGAGGCCTCACCAAGGCCCTGTACAAAAGTATTAAGATATCCCTGCTCCTATACTCAAATCCCCTGGCTATGAAGACCATTTGCCTTCTTCACCGCCTGCTGTACATGAATGCCAACTTTCAATGACTGATGTACCATGACTCCTAGATCTCGTTGCACCTCGCCTTTTCATAATCTGTCGCCACTCAGATAATATTCTGCATTCCTGTTTTTGCCACCAAAGTGGATATTCTCACATTTATCCACATTATACTGCATCTGCCATGCATTTGCCCACTCAACTAACCAGTCCAAGTCACCCTGCAGCCTCTTGGCATCCTCTTAACAGCTCAGACAGCCAACCAGCTTAGTATCAACTGCAAGCTTGGAGATATTACACTCAATTCCTTCATCTAAATCATTGATGTATATTGTAAATAGCTGGGGCCCCAGCACTGAACCCTGCAGCACCACACTTGTCACTGTCTGCCATTCTGAAAAGGACCCGTGTATCCTGACACGCTGCGTCCTGTCTGCCATACAGTTCTCTATCCACTTCAATAACTTACCCCCAATATTTGTGCTTTAATTTTGCCACTAAAGTCTTGTGTGGACCCTTGTCAAGAGCCTTTCTGAAAATCCAAATACACCAGATCCACTGGTTCTCCCTTGTCCACTCTACTAGTTATGTCCTCAAAAAATTCTGGAAGATTTGTTAAGCATGATTTCCCTTTCATAAAACCAATGCTGACTTAGACCGATCCTGTCACTGCTTTCCGAATGCGCTGCTATTTCATCTTTAACAACTGATTCCAACATTTTCCCCACTGCCGATGTCAGGCAAACTGGTCTATAATTCCCCCTTTTCTCTCTCCCTCCTTTTCTGAAAAGTGGAATTACATTAGCTACCCTCCAGTCCATAGTAACTGATCCAGAGTCGATAGGCTGTTGGACAATGAGCACCAATGCATCCACTATTTCTGGGGCCACTTCCTGAAGTATTCTGGGATGCAGATTATCAGACCCTTGGGATTTATCGGCCTTCAATCCCATCAATTTCGCTAACACAATATGCTGACTAATAAGGATTTCCTTCAGTTCTTCCTTCTCGCTCGACACTCGGTCCCATATATTTCCAGAAGGTTATTTGTGTCTTCCTTCATGAAGACAGAACTAAAGTATTTGTTCAATTGGTCTGCCGTTTCTTTGTTCCCCATTATAAATTCATCTGATTCTGACAGCAAGGGACCTTCGTTTGCCTTCACTAATATTTTTCTCTTCACATATCTATATAAGCTTTTGCAGTCAGTTTTTATGTTCCCAGCAAGCTCCCTCTCATATTCTATTTTCCAAGTTCTAATTAAACCCTTTGTCCTCTGCTGAATTCTAAATTTCACCCAATTCTTAGGTTTTCTCCTTTTTCTGGCCTATTTATATTCCTCTTCCTTGGATTTAACACTATCCCTAATTCGCCTTGTTCGCCACAGTTGAGCCACATTGCCCGTTTTGTTTTACTCCAGACACAGGTGTACAATTGTTGAAGTTCAACCATGACATATTTAAATATCTGCCATTGCCTATCCAAAGTCAACGCTTTATGTACCATTCGCCAGTCTATTCTAGCCAATTCATGTCTCATACCATCGAAGTTAACTTTCCTTAAGTTCAGGACCCTAGTCTCTGAATTAATTGTGTTGCTCTCCATCTTAATAAAGATTTCTACCATATTATGGTCACTCTTTCCCAAGGGGCCTCGCACAACAAGATTGCTAATTAGTCATTTCTAATTACATATCACCCAGTCTAGGGTGGCCAGCCTTCTCGTTGGTTCCTCGACATATTGGTGTCGAAAACCATTCCTAGTACACTCCAGAAAATCCTCCTCCACCTTATTGCTACCAGTTTGGCTAGCCCAATCTATATTTGGATTAAAGTCGCCCATGATAAATGCTGTACCTTTATTGCCCGCACCCCTAATTGCTTGTTTGCTGTTGTCCCCAACCTCACTACTACTGCTTGGTGGTCAGTACACAACGTCCACTAGCGTTTTCTGCCCTTTGGTATTCCGCAGCTCTACCCGTACCGATTCCAGATCATCCAAGCTAATGTCCTTCCTTACTATTGCGTTAATTTCCTCTTTAACCAGCAACGCTACCCCACCTCCTTTTCCTTTTTGTCTATGGTTCCTGCATGTTGAATACCTCTGTGTGTCGTGTTCCCAGCCTTGGTCATCCTGCAGCCATATCTCCGAAATCCCAATTATATCATATTCGTTAATATATGCATGCGCAGTAAGTTCATCTACCTTATTACGAATACTCCTCGCATTGAGGCACAGAGCCCTGAGGCTTGTATTTTTAACAAACTTTCTCCCTTTAGATTTTGGCAGTAATGTGGTCGTTTATAATTTTTACCTTGTGTTTCTGTGCTGTCCATTTTTACTTTTCTTCTTTCCATCATTTGCTTCTGCCCCCATTCGACGTCCCTCAATCTCCCTGCATAGGTTCCTACCCCCTGCTATATTAGTTTAATACCTCCTCAACAGCACTAACAAACACTTCCTCTAAGACATTGATTTTGTTCCTGTCCAGGTTCAGATCATCCGGTTTTTACTGGGCCCACCTCCCACAGAACCGGTTCCAATATCCAAGGACTTTGAGTCGCTCCCTCCTGCACCAATCCTCAAGCCACGTATTCATCTTAGCTATCCTGCTAACTCTATTCTGACGAGCACGTGGCACTGGCAACCATCTTGAGATTACCACCTTTGAGATCTACCTTTTAATTTAACTCATGGATTCCTATATTCAGCTTGTAGGACCTCATCCCGTTTTTCACTTACATCGTTGGTACCTATATGCACCGCGACAACTGGCTTGTCACGCTCCCCCTCCAGAATTTCCTGCAGCCACTCCGGGAAATATTTGACCATTGCACCATGGAGGCAACATACCATCCTGGAGTCTCTGTTGCGACTGCAGGAACGCCTATCTATTCCCCTTACAATAGAATCCCCAACCACAATAGCTCTCCCATTCTTTTTCCTGCCCTCTTGTGCATCAGAGCCACCCACGGTGCCATGAACTTTGCTGCTGGCTATCCCTGTTGAGCCATCTCCCCCAACAATATCCAAAACGGTATATTTGTCTTGGAGGGAGATGACTCAGGGGAGCCACGCACTGCCTTCCCGTTCCTGTTCTGATTGATGATAACCCATTCCCTATCTGCCTGTGGAACCTTTACGTGCGTTGTGAGCAACTCATTAAAAGTGCTATTCTCGAAATCCTCAGCATCGTGGATGCTCAACAGTGAATCCATCCGCAGCTCCATTGCCCTAATGCGGTCGCAAGAAATAGTCAATATAACTCCAGAAACAGGGTAATTTCCTGATGAAACTGAATGTTAACTAGAAACAGAAGATAGAGCGCAAGAGACAGCTGAAGTGGCTCAATAAACATGGGAGATGGGATCTCCGGAGACATGGAATGTAAAAGCAAAATAATGCGGCTGCTGGATTCTTGAATAATAACAGAAAATGCGGGAAATTTCAGCAGGTGGCAGCAGCTGTGCTGAAAAGCAGAGTTAACGTTTCGGATAGATGACACTTCGTCAGAACTGCAGAATCTTGGAAAGAACAGATTCTTTAATTAAACACGAATACAAAAGCAAAATATTGTGGATGCTGGAATCTGGAATGAAAACTGAAAATGCTGTAAATCTCAGCAGGTCAGGCAGCATCTGTGGAGAGGAATTAACTAATACAAAAGCAAAATACTGGGGATGCTGGAATCTGGAACGAAAAGAGAAAATATAGATCTTCCCCTCTCCCAATCAGTGCTTCTAAGAATCGGTTCTTTTCCAACACTCTCCAGTTCTGACAAAGTGTCATCGACCAGAAACGTTATCATTGCTTCCTCTCCACAGATACTGCCTGACCTGCTGAGATTTAAAGCATTTTATGTTTTTACAACAGTTGATGTGTCCCAAAACTCTGCCCACTTATTAGCTGTCCTGTGCGATCGCTTAGGTTCCTCTTGCACATAATTTGGCAATGGAGGATGAGTAATATAGATTCAAAGATATAACCAGGAAATACATTTACAACAAACAGGTGCTCTCTGCAATACAATTATTTAAAAAAACTATTGCATTATAATAGACAAACACTAACGCAGGTAAGTATATTTATTTATATACCAAAGCACAACTCACAGCTACACGTTTCACTAACACAAATACACCACAATATATTTACAACTATCACAGATCAAACAAGATTTTACTCGCTGCGAATCCTCGCCAAATGCTGCTGTGCCTGTTTTTAGCGTGCTTGTGCTCGATGTATGGGAAGATTTGGCCGGGCCTTTGTACTTCGCGACTGCATTTCCCTCCCTCAGAGCCTGAGAGATCCGCCAGCACGGGAGGAGCGTTTAATTGATCGCCGAATGCCCTTCTCCAAAATGTGAAGAGACGTAAAACTGGGCAGAGTGCCGATAGAAAGTAACACAAAAAGAGCGAATGATTCTAACAAAATTAATGTTGAAAATTATTATCACGCAACCGCTGAACGGCCCATCCCTCAAGCAATGTCCTGATATGAAACCAGGCTCTCCCCTAAAAATGAAGGGGACACAAAATAACTAGAAATTGCTGAAACCTGGGAGTGAACCAGGAATCTTTAAACCAACCATCCAACACTCTCTCAAATGAGCCATTTCGACATTACAACAAATTAAAGAAAACTTTCACACCCCTTTTTTAAAGAAAACCTAACATCGGGAGAAATTACCCTGACCACACAACCCTCACTTCAGGGCAATGAGTCCCGACCAGATCTCGGAGTTCAGGTTGTGTGAATGTATTAGGAAACTCTTAATGCCCAGGTTGCGTTTTCACTGCCACGGCCCGGGCACTGCCTGATTCTAGATTTGTACACATTGCTAAGTTCAAACTGTTGCATTTTTCTTACTGGCAATGAAATGACTGATAGTCATGCTGTGAGAAGCGAGGGTGATGCAGCGTAAGAAGAAAAAGTCAAGACTAAAGATAACCGAGATTTTATTGACACTTGCAGTTAAATATTGCCAAGATTTACAGTGTCAATTAGCAATGAAAGAGATCTCGTCATTGAATGCTGACTTTAAAACAGCAGGCACAGAAGTGTATTTTGTATCGCAACAATGAATAATGCGCTGCTGATGGTTGCAGCAGCAGCAGTGTGATAAACTGTAAATTTGTTCAAAAACAGCCGTTTACTTTGCAGTTAAAACAGCCGTAAATATTATGCTCGGCGGCCAGGAATCGAACCCAGATCGCAGTGTTAAGAGCGCCGAACCGAATCTCGAGACCACCAAGAAAGCTACTGCAAGTTTGTGTGCCAACAAGCAGACCAACCCAGTCTTTCCTGCTTGCTCCTTCGAAATTCTCACCACATTTGCGCCAGGTAAAACTGTTGGCAGCAAATGTCCGCGCATCCACAGCATCACGTGCGGGTAGGCATCCACTGTAAACTATTTCATTCTGTCCGTTTCTCGGGATTTTTCACTCTCGGTGCTGGGTGAACATTTCATTTGGTGTTTTGTCCTGAACTGCAGCCTTTTGCCCATCTCCGGGCGGCAGAATTGTTCTGTCTGTCTGTTCCTACTTATGACCGTTGACAGGAACAGACCTCCGGTTCATCGTTTATCAGCAAACCAAGAAACACAAATAAACAGAAAGATGTGCCTCTCCACCCCGTCGGCAAAGAAGCCATGACTGTTATTCCAAATAATTCCCAACCCTTGGGATTCTGTATGGATTTGTTTCATTATAAAGATTTGATTTTAAAAGTTAATAAAAAACGAATGAAAATAATGAAGACCATTAGAATGGAACCCGCGACCTTGGCATTATTAGTGCCAGGCTCCAAACAACGGAGCTAACCAGCCACAAAGCGCGTCAAAATTGCGTGTAAGCCCAGTCTGAGGGAATTGTGTTTCCGACTCACACTGGGTGACAGATTTACTTCATAAACATAAAACACATCACATCGCTTAAACATTGTTCACTGTTCAGATACAACACTGGGCAGAGCAAAAATAGAACGTAACAGATAAAGAGCACTGCATCTAAAAAAAATTCATGTTGAAGATTATTATCACGCAACCGCTGAAGAGCACATCCCTCAAGCAGTGTCCCAATATAAAAGAAGTCTCTCCCCTCAGAATGAAGGGAAAGTGAAAAAACCAGAAATGGCTGAAACACAGGATTGAACCAGGAACCATATGGATTTTCAGTCTAACGCTCTCCCAACTGAACTATTTCGGCCCGACAGTGAACAAAGCAAAATTTTCTCACACATTTTTGAAAGAAAACTTAAGCCCGGAAGGAATTGCCCCGCCCACTCAGTCCTCATTTCAAGGCAATGGGTCCCAAAAACATTTCGGAGCTCTGGATGTGTCAACGTAATGTATAATGATACCGAAAATCTTAATGCTTATGTTAAGTTATCACTGCCCACGATCCTGGCTCTTTCGGATTCCGGTCTTGTACATGTTGCAAAGTTCAAAATGTGCATTTTTCCGCACTGGCAATGAATTGACTGATAGCCGGGCTGTGATCATCTCGGTTTGTTAGGGTGATGCCGAGCAAGAACGGACATGGAAGAATAATGATCATTGTGATTGTTCTCACACTGCAGTGAAATGATGGCAAACCGTACAGTGTCAATCAGCAATTGTAGTTCCATATGTTCATTTAATGTTCTGCAGAAGTGTTCATAAATACACAAAAATTGCACACCAGGCTAGATCTCAGCGTGTTGAAGACACATTGAAATATACTGGAGAGTTTATAACTGTTTCAGGACATCAAATGTCAGTACAATTCCCCGTTCTGTTCTCGGCACTGATGGGTTGTGAAAGGGAGACGGGCCGAAGTCCTGTTGAGCCGCACTGACCCAGAGTCAAGGTGAAATTAAAGCAGCTTCAGTCCTTAGCAGTGATATGATAAAGAGAGATAAGAGTCGCGAATCAAGGAGAGATTTAACGTTAGTGATGGTGAATCTCGGTTAGATCAAAAACTACATGAATTCTCTGCAGGGAAATTCAGATCTTGCAAATCGCCTGTGAATGCTAAACATTGACAGGGAGTAAACCAATGTGCAAAATAGGAGGAGCCCAGTCCAAAAATGAAAACTCAAGCATAGGTTATCCGTGCCCATGGTCCAGGCATTCCATGATTCCAGTCTTGCACAAGTTGCAAAGTTTAAAATACTGAATATTTCCACAGTGGCAATGCATTGATTGATGATAAGCTCGAGTGATGTGGCGCACATAGGGAACTGGAAGACTAAAGATAGCCATGATTGGCAAAATTTAATTTGTCTTTCAGCAATTGTAGTTCCACTTGTTGAGCGAGATCTTGTCATTTAGTGCAGACTTCAAAACAGAAGTGTCGGTTGTATCACGACGCGCTGCTGATGATTGGGGCAACAACAGCGAGGTGAGCTGCAAGTTTGCTCAGGAACAGCATTGCATTTCGAAGCACCGCAAATACAATGTTCGATGACCGGGAATTGAACCCGGGCCGCGGCGGTGAGAGCGCCGAATCCTTACCACTAGACCACCAGGGAAGCTGCTGCAAACGTTTGTGCCAGCAAGCAGACCAACCCAGTCTTTCCTCCTTGCTGTTTCGAAACTCTCATCACATTCGCGCCAGAGAAAACTGTTCGCAGCAAATGGCAGTTTTTGTGGAGAACATCAAAGACATGTCCGCGCAATCACAGCGTAAAGTGCGGCTAGGCATCCAGTGAAATCCATTTCATTCTCTCCATTTTCCGGGAATTTTCACTCTCGGTATCGTGTGAAGATTTCATTTGGTGCTTTTGTCCTGAAATGCAGCCTTTTGCTCATCTCCGGGCGACAGAACCGTTCTGTCTTTCTGTTCTGCTTATAACCATTGACGGGAACTGGTCTCCCGTTCACCGGTTATCAGCAAAGCAAGAAACACGTATAAACAGAAAGTTGTGCTCTGCACACCGTCGGCAAAGAAGCAATGGCTGTTATTCCAAATCATTCCCATCCCTTGGGATTCCGTGTGGATTTGTTTCTTTATGAAGATTTGATTGTAAAAGTTAGTAAAAACGGAATAAAAATCATGAAAAATTGGGATGGCCCATATGGGGATCGGGCCCGCGCTCTTGGCTTTATTAATACCACGCCCTAAACGACCGATTTAACCGGCAACAAAATGCCCTTGGGCTGCGTGAAAGCACAGCCTGAGATGATTTTGCATCCGGCACACACTGGGTGATAGAGTTATTGCATAAGAATTGAACACATCGCATCGCTGAAACATTGTTCACTATTAGAATCATGCAAAATAGGTGCAGGAGCATGCCATTCAGTTCTTCTAGCCTGCACCGCCATTCAATGAGTTCATGGCTGAACATCAAACTTCAGTACCATATACAAAACTTGGCAGAGTATGAATAGAAAGTAACAGAAAAAGAGCGCTGAATCTAAAAAAAATCATGTCGAAAATTAGTACCACGCAACCGCTGAACAGCCCATCCCTCAAGCAATGTCTCGAGATCAAACCAGCTTCTCCCCTTAAAATAAAGGAAACGTGAAATCACCAGATATTGCCGAACCCGGGATTGGACCAGGGACCTTTAAAACTTCAGTCTAACGCTCTCCCAACTGAACTATTTCGGCCCGACAGAAAACGAAGCAAAACTTTCTCACACCTTTTTGAAAGAAAACTTAAACCCCGGAAGGAATTGCCCCGCACACTCAGTCCTCATTTCGGGGCAATGGGTCCCAAACACATCTCAGAGCTCCGGATGTGTTCATGTAATGTATAATGATATTGAAAATCTTAATGCTCATTTTAATTTATCACTGCCCACGATCCAGGCACTCCCTGATTCCGGTATTGTGCACGTTGCTAAGCTGAAAATGTGCATTTTTCCGCACTGGCAATGAATTGACTGATAGCCGGGCTGTGATCAGCTCGGTTTGTTAGGGTAATGCCGCGCAAGAAAGTACATGGAAGAATAATGATCATTGTGATTGTTCTCACACTGCACTTAAATCTTGGCAAACAGTACAATGTCAATCAGCAATTGTAGTTCCATATGTTCATTTAATGTACTGATGAAGTGTTCATAAAGACACAAGGATTGCACACCAGGCTAGATCTCACAGTGTTAAAGACACTGTGAAATATACTCGAGAGTTTATATACTGTTTCAGAACTTAACATGTCAGTAAAATTCCCTGTTCTGTTCTCGACACTGATGGGTTGTGAAAGGGAGACGGGCCGAAGGCCTATTAAGCCGCACTGACCCCGAGCCAAGGTAAAAATAAAGCAGGTTCTGTCCTTTGCTGTGACATGATGAAGAGAGATAAGAGTCGCGAATCAAGGAGAGATTTAACGTTAGTGATGGTGAATCTCAGTTAGATCAAAAACTCCATGAATTTTCTGCCGGGACATTCTAATCTTGGAAATCGCCTGTGAACGCTAAACATTGACACGCAGTGAGCCAGTGTGCAATATAGAAGGGGCCCAGGCCAAATGAATGCTAAAGGATAAGTTATCAGTGCCCATGGTCCAGGCATTCCCTGATTCCAGTCTTGCACTCTTTGCGAAGTTTAAAATGCTGAATATTTCCACAGTGGCAATGCATTGATTGATGATAAGCTCGAGTGATGTGGCGCAAATAGGTAACTGGAAGACTAATTATAGCCATTATTGGCAAAATGTACGTTGTCTATCAGCAATTGTAGTTCCACTTGTTGAGCGAGATCTTGTCATTTAGTGCAGACTTTAAAACAGAAGTGTTTTTGTTGTATCACGACACGCTGCTGATGATTGGGCCAACAACAGCGAGGTGATCTGCAAGCTTGTTCAGGAACAACATTTCATTGCGAAGCACCGCAAATACAATGTTCCATGACCGGGAATCGAATCTGGGCCGCGGCGGTGAAAGCGCCGAATCCTAACCACTAGACCACCAGGGAAGCGGCTGCAAACTTTTGTGCCAGCAAGCAGACCAACCCAGTCTTTCCTTCTTGCTGTTTAGAAATTCTCATCACATTCGCGCCAGGGAAAACTGTTCGCAGCAAATGGCAGTTTTTGTGGAGAACATCAAAGACTTGTCCGCGCAATCACAGCGTTAAGTGCGGCTAGGCATCCACTGAAATCCATTTCATACTCTCCTTTTTCCGGGAATTTTCACTCTCGGTACCGTGTGAAGATTTCATTTGGTGCTTTTGTCCTAAAATGCAGCCTTTTGCTCATCTTCGGGCGACAGAACCGTTCTGTCTTTCTGTTCTGCTTTTAACCATTGACGGGAACAGGTCTCCAGTTCATCGGTTATGCGCAAAGCAAGAAACACGTATCAACAGAAAGTTGTGCTCTGCACACCGTCGGCAAAGAAGCAATGGCAGTTATTCCAAATTGTTCCCATCCCTTGGGATTCCGTGTGGATTTGTTTCGTTATGAAGATTTGATTGTAAAAGTTACTAAAAACCGAATAAAAATCATGAAAAATTGGGCTGGCGCATACGGGGATCATGCCCGCGCTCTTTGCTTTATTAATACCACGCCCTAAACGACCGATTTAACCGGCAACAAAATGCCCTTGGGCTGCGTGAAAGCACAGCCTGAGATGATTTTGTATCCGGCACACACTGGGTGATAGAGTTACTGCATAAGAACTGAACACATCGCATCGCTTAAAAATTGTTCACTCTTAGAAACATAGAAAATCGGTGCAGGAGCAGGCCACTCAGCCCTTCGAGCCTGCACCGCCATTCAATGAGTTCATGGCTGAACATGAAACTTCAGTACCATATACAAAACTGGGCAGAGTATAAATAGAACGTAACAGAGCGCTGAATCAAAAAAAAATCATGTCGAAAATTAGTACCACGCAACCGCTGAACAGCCCACCCCTCAAGCACTGTCTCGATCTCAAACCAGCTTCTCCCCTTAAAATGAAGGAAACGTAAAATCGCCAGATATTGCCGAAACCCGGGACCTTTAAATCTTCAGTCTTACGCTCTCCCAACTGAACTATTTCGGCCCGACAGAAAACGAAGCAAAACTTGCTCACACCTTTTTGAAAGAAAACTTGAACCCCGGAAGGATTTGCCCCGCACACTCAGTGCTCATTTCGGGGCAAAGGGTCACAAATACATCTCGGAGCTCCGCATGTGTTCATGTAATGTATAATGATATTGAAAATCTTCATGCTCATGTTAATTTATCAATGCCCACGATCCAGGCACTCTTTGATTCCGGTATTGTGCACGTTGCTAAGCTGAAAATGTGCATTTTTCCGCACTGGCAATGAATTGACTGATAGCCGGGCTGTGATCAGCTCGGTTTGTTCGGGTAATGCCGCGCAAGAAAGTACAAGGAAGAATAATGATCATTGTGATTGTTCTCACACTGCACTTAAATGTTGGCAAACCGTACAATGTCAATCAGCGATTGTAGTTCCATATGTGCATTTAATGTACTGATGAAGTGTTCATAAAGACACAAGGATTGCACACCAGGCTAGATCTCACAGTGTTGAAGACACTGTGAAATATACTGGAGAGTTTATATACTGTTTCAGAACTTAACATGTCAGGAAAATTCCCTGTTCTGTTCTCGACACTGATGGGTTGTGAAAGGGAGACGGGCCGAAGGCCTATTGAGCCGCACTGACCCCGAGCCAAGGTGAAATTAAAGCAGGTTCTGTCCTTTGCAGTGACATGATGAAGAGAGATAAGAGTCGCGAATCATGGAGAGATTTAACGTTAGTGATGGTGAATCGCGGTTAGATCGAAAACTCCATGAATTTTCTGCCGGGAAATTCTAATCTTGGAAATCGCCTGTGAACGCTAAACATTGACACGCAGTGAGCCAGTGTGCAATATAGAAGGGGCCCAGGCCAAATGAATGCTCAAGGATAAGTTATCAGTCCCCATGGTACAGGCATTCCCTGATTCCAATATTGCACTCTTTGCGAAGTTTAAAATGCTGAATATTTCCACAGTGGCAATGCATTGATTGATGATAAGCTCGAGTGATGTGGCGCAAATACGTACCTGCAAGACTAAAGATAGCCATGATTGGCAAAATGTACGTTGTCTATCAGCAATTGGAGTTCCACTTGTTGAGCGAGATCTTGTCATTTAGTGCAGACTTTAAAACAGAAGTGTTTTTGTTGTATCACGACACGCTGCTGATGATTGGGGCAACAACAGCGAGTTGAGCTGCAAGCATGTTCAGGAACAGCATTGCATTTCGAAGCACCGCAGATACAATTTTCCCTGACCGGGAATCGAACCCGGGCCGCGGCGGTGAAAGCGCCGAATCCTAACCACTAGACCACCAGGGAAGCTGCTGCAAACGTTTGTGCCAAAAAGCAGACCAACCCAGTCTTTCCTCCTTGCTGTTTAGAAATTCTCATCACATTCGTGCCAGGGAAAACTGTTCGCAGTAAATGGCAGTATTTGTGGAGAACATCAAAGACTTGTCCGCGCTATCACAGCGTTAAGTGCGGCGAGGCATCCACTGAAATCCATTTCATTCTCTCCTTTTTCCGGGAATTTTCACTCTCGGTACCCTGTGAAGATTTCATTTGGTGCTTTTGTCCTGAAATGCAGCCTTTTGCTCATCTCCTGGCGACAGAACCGTTCTCTCTTTCTGTTCTGCTTTTAACCATTGACGGGAACAGGTCTCCAGTTCATCGGTTATGCGCAAAGCAAGAAACACGTATCAACAGAAAGTTGTGCTCTGCACACCGTCGGCAAAGAAGCAATGGCTGTTATTCCAAATCGTTTCCATCCCTTGGGATTCCGTGTGGATTTGTTTCGTTATGAAGATTTGATTGTAAAAGTTACTAAAAACCGAATAAAAATCATGAAAAATTGGGTTGGCTCATACGGGGATCATGCCCGCGCTCTTTGCTTTATTAATACCACGCCCTAAACGACCGATTTAACCGGCAACAAAATGCCCTTGGGCTGCGTGAAAGCAGAGCCTGAGATGATTTTGTATCCGGAACACACTGGGTGATAGAGTAACTGCATAAGAATTGAACACATCGCATCGCTTAAACATTGTTCACTCTTAGAAACATAGAAAATAGGTGCAGGAGCAGGCCATTCAGCTCTTCTAGCCTGCACCGCCATTCAATGAGTTCATGGCTGAACATGAAACTTCAGTACCATATACAAAACTGGTCAGAGTATAAATAGAACGTAACAGAGCGCTGAATCTAAAAAAAATCATGTCGAAAATTACTACCACGCAACCGCTGAACAGCCCAGCCCTCAACCACTGTCTCGATCTAAAACCAGCTTCTCCCCTTAAAATGAAGGAAACGTAAAATCACCAGATATTGCCGAAACCCGGGATTGAACCAGTGACCTTTAAATCTTCAGTCTCACGCTCTCCCAACTGGACTATTTCGGCACGACAGAAAACGAAGCAAAACTTTCTCACACCTTTTTGAAAGAAAACTTAAACCCCGGAAGGAATTGCCCCGCACACTCAGTCCTCATTTCGGGGCAATGGGTCCCAAACACATCTCGGAGCTCCGGATGTGTTCATGTGATGTATAATGATATTGAAAAGGAGAGATTTAACGTTAGTGATGGTGAATCTCGGTTACATCAAAAACTCCATGAATTCTCTGCCGGGAAATTCAGATCTTGGAAATCGCCTTTAAACGCTAAACATTGACACGCAGTGAGCCAGTGTGCACTGTAGAAGGTGCCCTGTCCAAATGAATGCTCAAGGATAAGTTATCAGTGCCCATGGTCCAGGCATTCCCTGATTCCAGTCTTGCACTCTTTGCGAAGTTTAAAATGCTGAATATTTCCGCAGTGGCAATGCATTGATTGATGACAAGCTCGAGTGCTGTGGCGCAAATACGTACCTGCAAGACTAAAGATAGCCATGATTGGCAAAATGTACGTTGTCTATCAGCAATTGGAGTTCCACTTGTTGAGCGAGATCTTGTCATTTAGTGCAGACTTTAAAACATAAGTGTTTTTGTGGTATCACGACACGCTGCTGATGATTGGGGCAACAACAGCGAGTTGAGCTGCAAGCATGTTGAGGAACAGCATTGCATTTCGAAACACCGCAGATACAATGTTCCCTGACCGGGAATCGAACCAGGGCCGCGGCGGTGAAAGCGCCGAATCCTAACCACTAGACCACCAGGGAAGCTGCTGCAAACGTTTGTGCCAGCAAGCAGACCAACCCAGTCTTTCCTCCTTGCTGTTTAGAAATTCTCATCACATTCGTGCCAGGGAAAACTGTTCGCAGTAAATGGCAGTATTTGTGGAGAACATCAAAGACATGTCCGCGCTATCACAGCGTTAAGTGCGGCTAGGCATCCACTGAAATCCATTTCATTCTCTCCTTTTTCCGGGAATTTTCACTCTCGGTACCGTGTGAAGATTTCATTTGGTGCTTTTGTCCTGAAATGCAGCCTTTTGCTCATCTCCTGGCGACAGAACCGTTCTGTCTTTCTGTTCTGCTTTTAACCATTGACGGGAACAGGTCTCCAGTTCATCGGTTATGCGCAAAGCAAGAAACACGTATCAACAGAAAGTTGTGCTCTGCACACCGTCGGCAAAGAAGCAATGGCTGTTATTCCAAATCGTTCCCATCCCTTGGGATTCCGTGTGGATTTGTTTCGTTATGAAGATTTGATTGTAAAAGTTACTAAAAACCGAATAAAAATCATGAAAAATTGGGTTGGCTCATACGGGGATCATGCCCGCGCTCTTTGCTTTATTAATACCACGCCCTAAACGACCGATTTAACCGGCAACAAAATGCCCTTGGGCTGCGTGAAAGCAGAGCCTGAGATGATTTTGTATCCGGAACACACTGGGTGATAGAGTAACTGCATAAGAATTGAACACATCGCATCGCTTAAACATTGTTCACTCTTAGAAACATAGAAAATAGGTGCAGGAGCAGGCCATTCAGCTCTTCTAGCCTGCACCGCCATTCAATGAGTTCATGGCTGAACATGAAACTTCAGTACCATATACAAAACTGGTCAGAGTATAAATAGAACGTAACAGAGCGCTGAATCTAAAAAAAATCATGTCGAAAATTAGTACCACGCAACCGCTGAACAGCCCAGCCCTCAACCACTGTCTCGATCTAAAACCAGCTTCTCCCCTTAAAATGAAGGAAACGTAAAATCACCAGATATTGCCGAAACCCGGGATTGAACCAGTGACCTTTAAATCTTCAGTCTCACGCTCTCCCAACTGGACTATTTCGGCACGACAGAAAACGAAGCAAAACTTTCTCACACCTTTTTGAAAGAAAACTTAAACCCCGGAAGGAATTGCCCCGCACACTCAGTCCTCATTTCGGGGCAATGGGTCCCAAACACATCTCGGAGCTCCGGATGTGTTCATGTAATGTCTAATGATATTGAAAATCTTAATGCTCATGTTAATTCATCACTGCCCACGCTCCAGGCACTCTCTGATTCCGGTATTGTGCACGTTGCTAAGTTGAAAATGTGCATTTTTCCGCACTGGCAATGAATTGACTGATAGCCGGGCTGTGATCAGCTCGGTTTGTTAGGGTAATGCCGCGCAAGAAAGTACATGGAAGAATAATGATCTTCACAGTTGAAGACACTGTGAAATATACTGGAGAGTTTATATACTGTTTTAGAACTTAACATGTCAGTAAAATTCCCTGTTCTGTTCTCGACACTGATGGGGTGTGAAAGGGAGACGGGCCGAAGGCCGATTGAGCCGCACTGACCCCGAGCCAAGGTGAAATTAAAGCAGCTTCTGTCCTTTGCAGTGACATGATGAAGAGAGATCAGAGTCGCGAATCAAGGAGAGATTTAACGTTAGTGATGGTGAATCTCGGTTACATCAAAAACTCCATGAATTTTCTGCCGGGAAATTCTAATCTTGGAAATCGCCTGTGAACGCTAAACATTGACACGCAGTGAGCCAGTGTGCACTGTAGAAGGGGCCCTGTCCAAATGAATGCTCAACGATTAGTTATCAGTGCCCATGGTCCAGGCATTCCCTGATTCCAGTCTTGCACTCTTTGCGAAGTTTAAAATGCTGAATATTTCCGCAGTGGCAATGCATTGATTGATGATAAGCTCGAGTGATGTGGCGCAAATACGTACCTGCAAGACTAAAGATAGCCATGATTGGCAAAATGTACGTTGTCTATCAGCAATTGGAGTTCCACTTGTTGAGCGAGATCTTGTCATTTAGTGCAGACTTTAAAACAGAACTGCTTTTGCTGTATCACGACACGCTGCTGATGATTGGGGTAACAACAGCGAGTTGAGCTACAAGCATATTCAGGAACAGCATTGCATTTCGAAGCACCGCAGATACAACGTTCCCTGACCGGGAATCGAACCCGGGCCGCGGCAGTGAAAGCGCCGAATCCTAACCACTAGACCACCAGGGAAGCTGCTGCAAACGTTTGTGCCAGCAAGCAGACCAACCCAGTCTTTCCTCCTTGCTGTTTAGAAATTCTCATCACATTCGTGCCAGGGAAAACTGTTCGCAGTAAATGGCAGTATTTGTGGAGAACATCAAAGACATGTCCGCGCTATCACAGCGTTAAGTGCGGCTAGGCATCCACTGAAATCCATTTCATTCTCTCCTTTTTCCGGGAATTTTCACTCTCGGTACCGTGTGAAGATTTCATTTGGTGCTTTTGTCCTGAAATGCAGCCTTTTGCTCATCTCCGGGCGACAGAACCGTTCTGTCTTTCTGTTCTGCTTTTAACCATTGACGGGAACAGGTCTCCAGTTTATCGGTTATGCGCAAAGCAAGAAACACGTATCAACAGAAAGTTGTGCTCTGCACACCGTCGGCAAAGAAGCAATGGCTGTTATTCCAAATCGTTCCCATCCCTTGTGATCCCGTGTGGATTTGTTTCGTTATGAAGATTTGATTGTAAATGTTACTAAAAACCGAATAAAAATCATGAAAAATTGGGTTGGCGCATACGGGGATCATGCCCGCGCTCTTTGCTTTATTAATACCACGCCCTAAACGACCGATTTAACCGGCAACAAAATGCCCTTGGGCTGCGTGAAAGCAGAGCCTGAGATGATTTTGTATCCGGAACACACTGGGTGATAGAGTAACTGCATAAGAATTGAACACATTGCATCGCTTAAACATTGTTCACTCTTCGAAACATAGAAAATAGGTGCAGGAGCAGGCCATTCAGCTCTTCTATCCTGCACCGCCATTCAATGAGTTTATGGCTGAAAATGAAACTTCAGTACCATATACAAAACTGGGCAGAGTATAAATAGAACTTAACAGAGCGCTGAATCGAAAAAAAATCATGTCGAAAATTAGTACCACGCAACCGCTGAACAGCCCATCCCTCAAGCAATGTCTCGATATCAAACCAGCTTCTCCCCTTAAAATGAAGGAAACGCAAAATCACTAGATATTGCCGAAACCCGGGATTGAACCAGGAACTTTTAGATCTTCAGTCTAACGCTCTCCCAACTGAGCTATTTCGGCCCGACAGAAAACGAAGCAAAACTTTCTCACACCTTTTTGAATGAAAACTTAAACCCCGGAAGGAATTGCCCTGCACACTCAGTCCTCATTTCGGGGCAATGGGTCCCAAACACATCTCGGAGCTCCGGATGTGTTCATGTAATGTCTAATGATATTGAAAATCTTAATGCTCATGTTAATTCATCACTGCCCACGCTCCAGGCACTCTCTGATTCCGGTATTGTGCACGTTGCTAAGTTGAAAATGTGCATTTTTCCGCACTGGCAATGAATTGACTGATAGCCGGGCTGTGATCAGCTCGGTTTGTTAGGGTAATGCCGCGCAAGAAAGTACATGGAAGAATAATGATCATTGTGATTGTTCTCACACTGCACTTAAATGTTGGCAAACCGTACAATGTCAATCAGCAATTGTAGTTCCATATGTTCATTTAATGTACTGATGAAGTGTTCATAAAGACACAAATATTGCACACCAGGCTAGATCTCACAGTGTTGAAGACACTGTGAAATATACTGGAGAGTTTATATACTGTTTTAGAACTTAACATGTCAGTACAATTCCCAGTTCTGTTCTCGACACTGATGGGGTGTGAAAGGGAGACGGGCCGAAGGCCGATTGAGCCGCACTGACCCCGAGCCAAAGTGAAATTAAAGCAGGTTCTGTCCTTTGCAGTGACATGATGAAGAGAGATCAGAGTCGCGAATCAAGGAGAGATTTAACGTTAGTGATGGTGAATCTCGGTTACATCAAAAACTCCATGAATTCTCTGCCGGGAAATTCAGATATTGGAAATCGCCTTTAAACGCTAAACTTTGACAAGCAGTGAGCCAGTGTGCACTGTAGAAGGGGCCCTGTCCAAATGAATGCTCAAGGATAAGTTATCAGTGCCCATGGTCCAGGCATTCCCTGATTCCAGTCTTGCACTCTTTGCGAAGTTTAAAATGCTGAATATTTCCGCAGTGGCAATGCATTGATTGATGACAAGCTCGAGTGATGTGGCGCAAATACGTACCTGGAAGACTAAAGATAGCCATGATTGGCAAAATGTACGTTGTCTATCAGCAATTGGAGTTCCACTTGTTGAGCGAGATCTTGTCATTTAGTGCAGACTTTAAAACAGAAGTGCTCTTGTTGTATCACGACACGCTGCTGATGATTGGGGCAACAACAGCGAGTTGAGCTGCAAGCATGTTCAGGAACAGCATTGCATTTCGAAGCACCGCAGATACAATGTTCCCTGACCGGGAATCGAACCCGGGCCGCGGCGGTGAAAGCGCCGAATCCTAACCACTAGACCACCAGGGAAGCTGCTGCAAACGTTTGTGCCAGCAAGCAGACCAACCCAGTCTTTCCTCCTTGCTGTTTAGAAATTCTCATCACATTCGTGCCAGGGAAAACTGTTCGCAGTAAATGGCAGTATTTGTGGAGAACATCAAAGACTTGTCCGCGCTATCACAGCGTTAAGTGCGGCGAGGCATCCACTGAAATCCATTTCATTCTCTCCTTTTTCCGGGAATTTTCACTCTCGGTACCCTGTGAAGATTTCATTTGGTGCTTTTGTCCTGAAATGCAGCCTTTTGCTCATCTCCTGGCGACAGAACCGTTCTCTCTTTCTGTTCTGCTTTTAACCATTGACGGGAACAGGTCTCCAGTTCATCGGTTATGCGCAAAGCAAGAAACACGTATCAACAGAAAGTTGTGCTCTGCACACCGTCGGCAAAGAAGCAATGGCTGTTATTCCAAATCGTTTCCATCCCTTGGGATTCCGTGTGGATTTGTTTCGTTATGAAGATTTGATTGTAAAAGTTACTAAAAACCGAATAAAAATCATGAAAAATTGGGTTGGCTCATACGGGGATCATGCCCGCGCTCTTTGCTTTATGAATACCACGCCCTAAACGACCGATTTAACCGGCAACAAAATGCCCTTGGGCTGCGTGAAAGCCGAGCCTGAGATGATTTTGTATCCGGAACACACTGGGTGATAGAGTAACTGCATAAGAATTGAACACATTGCATCGCTTAAACATTGTTCACTCTTAGAAACATAGAAAATAGGTGCAGGAGCAGGCCATTCAGCTCTTCTATCCTGCACCGCCATTCAATGAGTTTATGGCTGAAAATGAAACTTCAGTACCATATACAAAACTGGGCAGAGTATAAATAGAACTTAACAGAGCGCTGAATCGAAAAAAAATCATGTCGAAAATTAGTACCACGCAACCGCTGAACAGCCCATCCCTCAAGCAATGTCTCGATATCAAACCAGCTTCTCCCCTTAAAATGAAGGAAACGCAAAATCACTAGATATTGCCGAAACCCGGGATTGAACCAGGGACCTTTAGATCTTCAGTCTAACGCTCTCCCAACTGAGCTATTTCGGCCCGACAGAAAACGAAGCAAAACTTTCTCACACCTTTTTGAATGAAAACTTAAACCCCGGAAGGAATTGCCCTGCACACTCTGTCCTCATTTCGGGGCAATGGGTCCCAAACACATCTCGGAGCTCCGGATGTGTTCATGTAATGTCTAATGATATTGAAAATCTTAATGCTCATGTTAATTCATCACTGCCCACGATCCAGGCACTCTCTGATTCCGGTATTGTGCACGTTGCTAAGTTGAAAATGTGCATTTTTCCGCACTGGCAATGAATTGACTGATAGCCGGGCTGTGATCAGCTCGGTTTGTTAGGGTAATGCCGCGCAAGAAAGTACATGGAAGAATAATGATCTTCACAGTTGAAGACACTGTGAAATATACTGGAGAGTTTATATACTGTTTCAGAACTTAACATGTCAGTAAAATTCCCTGTTCTGTTCTCGACACTGATGGGGTGTGAAAGGGAGACGGGCCGAAGGCCGATTGAGCCGCACTGACCCCGAGCCAAGGTGAAATTAAAGCAGCTTCTGTCCTTTGCAGTGACATGATGAAGAGAGATCAGAGTCGCGAATCAAGGAGAGATTTAACGTTAGTGATGGTGAATCTCGGTTAGATCAAAAACTCCATGAATTTTCTGCCTGGAAATTCTAATCTTGGAAATCGCCTGTGAACGCTAAACATTGACACGCAGTGAGCCAGTGTGCACTGTAGAAGGGGCCCTGTCCAAATGAATGCTCAAGGATTAGTTATCAGTGCCCATGGTCCAGGCATTCCCTGATTCCAGTCTTGCACTCTTTGCGAAGTTTAAAATGCTGAATATTTCCGCAGTGGCAATGCATTGATTGATGATAAGCTCGAGTGATGTGGCGCAAATACGTACCTGCAAGACTAAAGATAGCCATGATTGGCAAAATATACGTTGTCTATCAGCAATTGGAGTTCCACTTGTTGAGCGAGATCTTGTCATTTAGTGCAGACTTTAAAACAGAACTGCTTTTGCTGTATCACGACACGCTGCTGATGATTGGGGGCAACAACAGCGAGTTGAGCTGCAAGCATGTTCAGGAACAACATTGCATTTCGAAGCACCGCAGATACAATGTTCCCTGATCGGGAATCGAACCCGGGCCGCGGCGGTGAAAGCGCCGAAGCCTAACCACTAGACCACCAGGGAAGCTGCTGCAAACGTTTGTGCCAGCAAGCAGACCAACCCAGTCTTTCCTCCTTGCTGTTTAGAAATTCTCATAACATTCGCGCCAGGGAAAACTGTTCGCAGCAAATGGCAGTTTTTGTGGAGAACATCAAAGACATGTCCGCGCAATTACAGCGTTAAGTGCGGCTAGGCATCCACTGAAATCCATTTCATTCTCTCCTTTTTCCGGGAATTTTCACTCTCGGTACCGTGTGAAGATTTCATTTGGTGCTTTTGTCCTGAAATGCAGCCTTTTGCTCATCTCCGGGCGACAGAACCGTTCTGTCTTTCTGTTCTGCTTTTAACCATTGACGGGAACAGGTCTCCAGTTCATCGGTTATGCGCAAAGCAAGAAACACGTATCAACAGAAAGTTGTGCTCTGCACACCGTCGGCAAAGAAGCAATGGCTGTTATTCCAAATCGTTCCCATCCCTTGTGATCCCGTGTGGATTTGTTTCGTTATGAAGATTTGATTGTAAAAGTTACTAAAAACCGAATAAAAATCATGAAAAATTGGGTTGGCGCATACGGGGATCATGCCCGCGCTCTTTGCTTTATTAATACCACGCCCTAAACGACCGATTTAACCGGCAACAAAATGCCCTTGGGCTGCGTGAAAGCAGAGCCTGAGATGATTTTGTATCCGGAACACACTGGGTGATAGAGTAACTGCATAAGAATTGAACACATTGCATCGCTTAAACATTGTTCACTCTTAGAAACATAGAAAATAGTTGCAGGAGCAGGCCATTCAGCTCTTCTATCCTGCACCGCCATTCAATGAGTTTATGGCTGAAAATGAAACTTCAGTACCATATACAAAACTGGGCAGAGTATAAATAGAACTTAACAGAGCGCTGAATCGAAAAAAAATCATGTCGAAAATTAGTACCACGCAACCGCTGAACAGCCCATCCCTCAAGCAATGTCTCGATATCAAACCAGCTTCTCCCCTTAAAATGAAGGAAACGCAAAATCACTAGATATTGCCGAAACCCGGGATTGAACCAGGGACCTTTAGATCTTCAGTCTAACGCTCTCCCAACTGAGCTATTTCGGCCCGACAGAAAACGAAGCAAAACTTTCTCACACCTTTTTGAATGAAAACTTAAACCCCGGAAGGAATTGCCCTGCACACTCAGTCCTCATTTCGGGGCAATGGGTCCCAAACACATCTCGGAGCTCCGGATGTGTTCATGTAATGTCTAATGATATTGAAAATCTTAATGCTCATGTTAATTCATCACTGCCCACGATCCAGGCACTCTCTGATTCCGGTATTGTGCACGTTGCTAAGTTGAAAATGTGCATTTTTCCGCACTGGCAATGAATTGACTGATAGCCGGGCTGTGATCAGCTCGGTTTGTTAGGGTAATGCCGCGCAAGAAAGTACATGGAAGAATAATGATCATTGTGATTGTTCTCACACTGCACTTAAATGTTGGCAAACCGTACAATGTCAATCAGCAATTGTAGTTCCATATGTTCATTTAATGTACTGATGAAGTGTTCACAAAGACACAAATATTGCACACCAGGCTAGATCTCACAGTGTTGAAGACACTGTGAAATATACTGGAGAGTTTATATACTGTTTTAGAACTTAACATGTCAGTAAAATTCCCTGTTCTGTTCTCGACACTGATGGGGTGTGAAAGGGAGACGGGCCGAAGGCCGATTGAGCCGCACTGACCCCGAGCCAAGGTGAAATTAAAGCAGGTTCTGTCCTTTGCAGTGACATGATGGAGAGAGATCAGAGTCGCGAATCAAGGAGAGATTTAACGTTAGTGATGGTGAATCTCGGTTACATCAAAAACTCCATGAATTCTCTGCCGGGAAATTCAGATATTGGAAATCGCCTTTAAACGCTAAACTTTGACACGCAGTGAGCCAGTGTGCACTGTAGAAGGGGCCCTGTCCAAATGAATGCTCAAGGATAAGTTATCAGTGCCCATGGTCCAGGCATTCCCTGATTCCAGTCTTGCACTCTTTGCGAAGTTTAAAATGCTGAATATTTCCGCAGTGGCAATGCATTGATTGATGACAAGCTCGAGTGATGTGGCGCAAATACGTACCTGGAAGACTAAAGATAGCCATGATTGGCAAAATGTACGTTGTCTATCAGCAATTGGAGTTCCACTTGTTGAGCGAGATCTTGTCATTTAGTGCAGACTTTAAAACAGAAGTGCTCTTGTTGTATCACGACACGCTGCTGATGATTGGGGCAACAACAGCGAGTTGAGCTGCAAGCATGTTCAGGAACAGCATTGCATTTCGAAGCACCGCAGATACAATGTTCCCTGACCGGGAATCGAACCCGGGCCACGGCGGTGAAAGCGCCGAATCCTAACCACTAGACCACCAGGGAAGCTGCTGCAAACGTTTGTGCCAGCAAGCAGACCAACCCAGTCTTTCCTCCTTGCTGTTTAGAAATTCTCATAACATTCGCGCCAGGGAAAACTGTTCGCAGCAAATGGCAGTTTTTGTGGAGAACATCAAAGACATGTCCGCGCAATCACAGCGTTAAGTGCGGCTAGGCATCCACTGAAATCCATTTCATTCTCTCCTTTTTCCGGGAATTTTCACTCTCGGTACCGTGTGAAGATTTCATTTGGTGCTTTTGTCCTGAAATGCAGCCTTTTGCTCATCTCCTAGCGACAGAACCGTTCTGTCTTTCTGTTCTGCTTTTAACCATTGACGGGAACAGGTCTCCAGTTCATCAGTTATGCGCAAAGCAAGAAACACGTATCAACAGAAAGTTGTGCTCTGCACACCGTCGGCAAAGAAGCAATGGCTGTTATTCCAAATCGTTCCCATCCCTTGTGATCCCGTGTGGATTTGTTTCGTTATGAAGATTTGATTGTAAAAGTTACTAAAAACCGAATAAAAATCATGAAAAATTGGGTTGGCGCATACGGGGATCATGCCCGCGCTCTTTGCTTTATGAATACCACGCCCTAAACGACCGATTTAACCGGCAACAAAATGCCCTTGGGCTGCGTGAAAGCCGAGCCTGAGATGATTTTGTATCCGGAACACACTGGGTGATAGAGTAACTGCATAAGAATTGAACACATTGCATCGCTTAAACATTGTTCACTCTTAGAAACATAGAAAATAGGTGCAGGAGCAGGCCATTCAGCTCTTCTATCCTGCACCGCCATTCAATGAGTTTATGGCTGAAAATGAAACTTCAGTACCATATACAAAACTGGGCAGAGTATAAATAGAACTTAACAGAGCGCTGAATCGAAAAAAAATCATGTCGAAAATTAGTACCACGCAACCGCTGAACAGCCCATCCCTCAAGCAATGTCTCGATATCAAACCAGCTTCTCCCCTTAAAATGAAGGAAACGCAAAATCACTAGATATTGCCGAAACCCGGGATTGAACCAGGGACCTTTAGATCTTCAGTCTAACGCTCTCCCAACTGAGCTATTTCGGCCAGACAGAAAACGAAGCAAAACTTTCTCACACCTTTTTGAATGAAAACTTAAACCCCGGAAGGAATTGCCCTGCACACTCTGTCCTCATTTCGGGGCAATGGGTCCCAAACACATCTCGGAGCTCCGGATGTGTTCATGTAATGTCTAATGATATTGAAAATCTTAATGCTCATGTTAATTCATCACTGCCCACGATCCAGGCACTCTCTGATTCCGGTATTGTGCACGTTGCTAAGTTGAAAATGTGCATTTTTCCGCACTGGCAATGAATTGACTGATAGCCGGGCTGTGATCAGCTCGGTTTGTTAGGGTAATGCCGCGCAAGAAAGTACATGGAAGAATAATGATCATTGTGATTGTTCTCACACTGCACTTAAATGTTGGCAAACCGTACAATGTCAATCAGCAATTGTAGTTCCATATGTTCATTTAATGTACTGATGAAGTGTTCACAAAGACACAAATATTGCACACCAGGCTAGATCTCACAGTGTTGAAGACACTGTGAAATATACTGGAGAGTTTATATACTGTTTTAGAACTTAACATGTCAGTAAAATTCCCTGTTCTGTTCTCGACACTGATGGGGTGTGAAAGGGAGACGGGCCGAAGGCCGATTGAGCCGCACTGACCCCGAGCCAAGGTGAAATTAAAGCAGGTTCTGTCCTTTGCAGTGACATGATGAAGAGAGATCAGAGTCGCGAATCAAGGAGAGATTTAACGTTAGTGATGGTGAATCTCGGTTACATCAAAAACTCCATGAATTCTCTGCCGGGAAATTCAGATATTGGAAATCGCCTTTAAACGCTAAACTTTGACACGCAGTGAGCCAGTGTGCACTGTAGAAGGGGCCCTGTCCAAATGAATGCTCAAGGATAAGTTATCAGTGCCCATGGTCCAGGCATTCCCTGATTCCAGTCTTGCACTCTTTGCGAAGTTTAAAATGCTGAATATTTCCGCAGTGGCAATGCATTGATTGATGACAAGCTCGAGTGATGTGGCGCAAATACGTACCTGGAAGACTAAAGATAGCCATGATTGGCAAAATGTACGTTGTCTATCAGCAATTGGAGTTCCACTTGTTGAGCGAGATCTTGTCATTTAGTGCAGACTTTAAAACAGAACTGCTTTTGTTGTATCACGACACGCTGCTGATGATTGGGGCAACAACAGCGAGTTGAGCTGCAAGCATGTTGAGGAACAGCATTGCATTTCGAAACACCGCAGATACAATGTTCCCTGACCGGGAATCGAACCAGGGCCGCGGCGGTGAAAGCGCCGAATCCTAACCACTAGACCACCAGGGAAGCTGCTGCAAACGTTTGTGCCAGCAAGCAGACCAACCCAGTCTTTCCTCCTTGCTGTTTAGAAATTCTCATCACATTCGTGCCAGGGAAAACTGTTCGCAGTAAATGGCAGTATTTGTGGAGAACATCAAAGACATGTCCGCGCTATCACAGCGTTAAGTGCGGCTAGGCATCCACTGAAATCCATTTCATTCTCTCCTTTTTCCGGGAATTTTCACTCTCGGTACCGTGTGAAGATTTCATTTGGTGCTTTTGTCCTGAAATGCAGCCTTTTGCTCATCTCCTGGCGACAGAACCGTTCTGTCTTTCTGTTCTGCTTTTAACCATTGACGGGAACAGGTCTCCAGTTCATCGGTTATGCGCAAAGCAAGAAACACGTATCAACAGAAAGTTGTGCTCTGCACACCGTCGGCAAAGAAGCAATGGCTGTTATTCCAAATCGTTCCCATCCCTTGGGATTCCGTGTGGATTTGTTTCGTTATGAAGATTTGATTGTAAAAGTTACTAAAAACCGAATAAAAATCATGAAAAATTGGGTTGGCTCATACGGGGATCATGCCCGCGCTCTTTGCTTTATTAATACCACGCCCTAAACGACCGATTTAACCGGCAACAAAATGCCCTTGGGCTGCGTGAAAGCAGAGCCTGAGATGATTTTGTATCCGGAACACACTGGGTGATAGAGTAACTGCATAAGAATTGAACACATCGCATCGCTTAAACATTGTTTACTCTTAGAAACATAGAAAATAGGTGCAGGAGCAGGCCATTCAGCTCTTCTAGCCTGCACCGCCATTCAATGAGTTCATGGCTGAACATGAAACTTCAGTACCATATACAAAACTGGTCAGAGTATAAATAGAACGTAACAGAGCGCTGAATCTAAAAAAAATCATGTCGAAAATTAGTACCACGCAACCGCTGAACAGCCCAGCCCTCAACCACTGTCTCGATCTAAAACCAGCTTCTCCCCTTAAAATGAAGGAAACGTAAAATCACCAGATATTGCCGAAACCCGGGATTGAACCAGTGACCTTTAAATCTTCAGTCTCACGCTCTCCCAACTGGACTATTTCGGCACGACAGAAAACGAAGCAAAACTTTCTCACACCTTTTTGAAAGAAAACTTAAACCCCGGAAGGAATTGCCCTGCACACTCAGTCCTCATTTCGGGGCAATGGGTCCCAAACACATCTCGGAGCTCCGGATGTGTTCATGTGATGTATAATGATATTGAAAAGGAGAGATTTAACGTTAGTGATGGTGAATCTCGGTTACATCAAAAACTCCATGAATTCTCTGCCGGGAAATTCAGATCTTGGAAATCGCCTTTAAACGCTAAACATTGACACGCAGTGAGCCAGTGTGCACTGTAGAAGGGGCCCTGTCCAAATGAATGCTCAAGGATAAGTTATCAGTGCCCATGGTCCAGGCATTCCCTGATTCCAGTCTTGCACTCTTTGCGAAGTTTAAAATGCTGAATATTTCCGCAGTGGCAATGCATTGATTGATGACAAGCTCGAGTGATGTGGCGCAAATACGTACCTGCAAGACTAAAGATAGCCATGATTGGCAAAATGTACGTTGTCTATCAGCAATTGGAGTTCCACTTGTTGAGCGAGATCTTGTCATTTAGTGCAGACTTTAAAACATAAGTGTTTTTGTGGTATCACGACACGCTGCTGATGATTGGGGCAACAACAGCGAGTTGAGCTGCAAGCATGTTGAGGAACAGCATTGCATTTCGAAACACCGCAGATACAATGTTCCCTGACCGGGAATCGAACCAGGGCCGCGGCGGTGAAAGCGCCGAATCCTAACCACTAGACCACCAGGGAAGCTGCTGCAAACGTTTGTGCCAGCAAGCAGACCAACCCAGTCTTTCCTCCTTGCTGTTTAGAAATTCTCATCACATTCGTGCCAGGGAAAACTGTTCGCAGTAAATGGCAGTATTTGTGGAGAACATCAAAGACATGTCCGCGCTATCACAGCGTTAAGTGCGGCTAGGCATCCACTGAAATCCATTTCATTCTCTCCTTTTTCCGGGAATTTTCACTCTCGGTACCGTGTGAAGATTTCATTTGGTGCTTTTGTCCTGAAATGCAGCCTTTTGCTCATCTCCTGGCGACAGAACCGTTCTGTCTTTCTGTTCTGCTTTTAACCATTGACGGGAACAGGTCTCCAGTTCATCGGTTATGCGCAAAGCAAGAAACACGTATCAACAGAAAGTTGTGCTCTGCACACCGTCGGCAAAGAAGCAATGGCTGTTATTCCAAATCGTTCCCATCCCTTGGGATTCCGTGTGGATTTGTTTCGTTATGAAGATTTGATTGTAAAAGTTACTAAAAACCGAATAAAAATCATGAAAAATTGGGTTGGCTCATAGGGGGATCATGCCCGCGCTCTTTGCTTTATTAATACCACGCCCTAAACGACCGATTTAACCGGCAACAAAATGCCCTTGGGCTGCGTGAAAGCAGAGCCTGAGATGATTTTGTATCCGGAACACACTGGGTGATAGAGTAACTGCATAAGAATTGAACACATCGCATCGCTTAAACATTGTTCACTCTTAGAAACATAGAAAATAGGTGCAGGAGCAGGCCATTCAGCTCTTCTAGCCTGCACCGCCATTCAATGAGTTCATGGCTGAACATGAAACTTCAGTACCATATACAAAACTGGTCAGAGTATAAATAGAACGTAACAGAGCGCTGAATCTAAAAAAAATCATGTCGAAAATTAGTACCACGCAACCGCTGAACAGCCCAGCCCTCAACCACTGTCTCGATCTAAAACCAGCTTCTCCCCTTAAAATGAAGGAAACGTAAAATCACCAGATATTGCCGAAACCCGGGATTGAACCAGTGACCTTTAAATCTTCAGTCTCACGCTCTCCCAACTGGACTATTTCGGCACGACAGAAAACGAAGCAAAACTTTCTCACACCTTTTTGAAAGAAAACTTAAACCCCGGAAGGAATTGCCCCGCACACTCAGTCCTCATTTCGGGGCAATGGGTCCCAAACACATCTCGGAGCTCCGGATGTGTTCATGTGATGTATAATGATATTGAAAAGGAGAGATTTAACGTTAGTGATGGTGAATCTCGGTTACATCAAAAACTCCATGAATTCTCTGCCGGGAAATTCAGATCTTGGAAATCGCCTTTAAACGCTAAACATTGACACGCAGTGAGCCAGTGTGCACTGTAGAAGGGGCCCTGTCCAAATGAATGCTCAAGGATAAGTTATCAGTGCCCATGGTCCAGGCATTCCCTGATTCCAGTCTTGCACTCTTTGCGAAGTTTAAAATGCTGAATATTTCCGCAGTGGCAATGCATTGATTGATGACAAGCTCGAGTGATGTGGCGCAAATACGTACCTGCAAGACTAAAGATAGCCATGATTGGCAAAATGTACGTTGTCTATCAGCAATTGGAGTTCCACTTGTTGAGCGAGATCTTGTCATTTAGTGCAGACTTTAAAACATAAGTGTTTTTGTGGTATCACGACACGCTGCTGATGATTGGTGCAACAACAGCGAGTTGAGCTGCAAGCATGTTGAGGAACAGCATTGCATTTCGAAACACCGCAGATACAATGTTCCCTGACCGGGAATCGAACCAGGGCCGCGGCGGTGAAAGCGCCGAATCCTAACCACTAGACCACCAGGGAAGCTGCTGCAAACGTTTGTGCCAGCAAGCAGACCAACCCAGTCTTTCCTCCTTGCTGTTTAGAAATTCTCATCACATTCGTGCCAGGGAAAACTGTTCGCAGTAAATGGCAGTATTTGTGGAGAACATCAAAGACATGTCCGCGCTATCACAGCGTTAAGTGCGGCTAGGCATCCACTGAAATCCATTTCATTCTCTCCTTTTTCCGGGAATTTTCACTCTCGGTACCGTGTGAAGATTTCATTTGGTGCTTTTGTCCTGAAATGCAGCCTTTTGCTCATCTCCTGGCGACAGAACCGTTCTGTCTTTCTGTTCTGCTTTTAACCATTGACGGGAACAGGTCTCCAGTTCATCGGTTATGCGCAAAGCAAGAAACACGTATCAACAGAAAGTTGTGCTCTGCACACCGTCGGCAAAGAAGCAATGGCTGTTATTCCAAATCGTTCCCATCCCTTGGGATTCCGTGTGGATTTGTTTCGTTATGAAGATTTGATTGTAAAAGTTACTAAAAACCGAATAAAAATCATGAAAAATTGGGTTGGCTCATACGGGGATCATGCCCGCGCTCTTTGCTTTATTAATACCACGCCCTAAACGACCGATTTAACCGGCAACAAAATGCCCTTGGGCTGCGTGAAAGCAGAGCCTGAGATGATTTTGTATCCGGAACACACTGGGTGATAGAGTAACTGCATAAGAATTGAACACATCGCATCGCTTAAACATTGTTCACTCTTAGAAACATAGAAAATAGGTGCAGGAGCAGGCCATTCAGCTCTTCTAGCCTGCACCGCCATTCAATGAGTTCATGGCTGAACATGAAACTTCAGTACCATATACAAAACTGGGCAGAGTATAAATAGAACGTAACAGAGCGCTGAATCTAAAAAAAATCATGTCGAAAATTAGTACCACGCAACCGCTGAACAGCCCAGCCCTCAACCACTGTCTCGATCTCAAACCAGCTTCTCCCCTGAAAATGAAGGAAACGTAAAATCACCAGATATTGCCGAAACCCGGGATTGAACCAGTGACCTTTAAATCTTCAGTCTCACGCTCTCCCAACTGGACTATTTCGGCACGACAGAAAACGAAGCAAAACTTTCTCACACCTTTTTGAAAGAAAACTTAAACCCCGGAAGGAATTGCACCGCACACTCAGTCCTCATTTCGGGGCAATGGGTCCCAAACACATCTCGGAGCTCCGGATGTGTTCATGTAATGTATAATGATATTGAAAAGGAGAGATTTAACGTTAGTGATGGTGAATTTCGGTTACATCAAAAACTCCATGAATTCTCTGCCGGGAAATTCAGATCTTGGAAATCGCCTTTAAACGCTAAACATTGACACGCAGTGAGCCAGTGTGCACTGTAGAAGGGGCCCTGTCCAAATGAATGCTCAAGGATAAGTTATCAGTGCCCATGGTCCAGGCATTCCCTGATTCCAGTCTTGCACTCTTTGCGAAGTTTAAAATGCTGAATATTTCCGCAGTGGCAATGCATTGATTGATGACAAGCTCGAGTGATGTGGCGCAAATACGTACCTGCAAGACTAAAGATAGCCATGATTGGCAAAATGTACGTTGTCTATCAGCAATTGGAGTTCCACTTGTTGAGCGAGATCTTGTCATTTAGTGCAGACTTTAAAACATAAGTGTTTTTGTGGTATCACGACACGCTGCTGATGATTGGGGCAACAACAGCGAGTTGAGCTGCAAGCATGTTGAGGAACAGCATTGCATTTCGAAACACCGCAGATACAATGTTCCCTGACCGGGAATCGAACCAGGGCCGCGGCGGTGAAAGCGCCGAATCCTAACCACTAGACCACCAGGGAAGCTACTGCAAACGTTTGTGCCAGCAAGCAGACCAACCCAGTCTTTCCTCCTTGCTGTTTAGAAATTCTCATCACATTCGTGCCAGGGAAAACTGTTCGCAGTAAATGGCAGTATTTGTGGAGAACATCAAAGACATGTCCGCGCTATCACAGCGTTAAGTGCGGCTAGGCATCCACTGAAATCCATTTCATTCTCTCCTTTTTCCGGGAATTTTCACTCTCGGTACCGTGTGAAGATTTCATTTGGTGCTTTTGTCCTGAAATGCAGCCTTTTGCTCATCTCCTGGCGACAGAACCGTTCTGTCTTTCTGTTCTGCTTTTAACCATTGACGGGAACAGGTCTCCAGTTCATCGGTTATGCGCAAAGCAAGAAACACGTATCAACAGAAAGTTGTGCTCTGCACACCGTCGGCAAAGAAGCAATGGCTGTTATTCCAAATCGTTCCCATCCCTTGGGATTCCGTGTGGATTTGTTTCGTTATGAAGATTTGATTGTAAAAGTTACTAAAAACCGAATAAAAATCATGAAAAATTGGGTTGGCTCATACGGGGATCATGCCCGCGCTCTTTGCTTTATTAATACCACGCCCTAAACGACCGATTTAACCGGCAACAAAATGCCCTTAGGCTGCGTGAAAGCAGAGCCTGAGATGATTTTGTATCCGGAACACACTGGGTGATAGAGTAACTGCATAAGAATTGAACACATCGCATCGCTTAAACATTGTTCACTCTTAGAAACATAGAAAATAGGTGCAGGAGCAGGCCATTCAGCTCTTCTAGCCTGCACCGCCATTCAATGAGTTCATGGCTGAACATGAAACTTCAGTACCATATACAAAACTGGGCAGAGTATAAATAGAACGTAACAGAGCGCTGAATCTAAAAAAAATCATGTCGAAAATTAGTACCACGCAACCGCTGAACAGCCCAGCCCTAAACCACTGTCTCGATCTCAAACCAGCTTCTCCCCTGAAAATGAAGGAAACGTAAAATCACCAGATATTGCCGAAACCCGGGATTGAACCAGTGACCTTTAAATCTTCAGTCTCACGCTCTCCCAACTGGACTATTTCGGCACGACAGAAAACGAAGCAAAACTTTCTCACACCTTTTTGAAAGAAAACTTAAACCCCGGAAGGAATTGCACCGCACACTCAGTCCTCATTTCGGGGCAATGGGTCCCAAACACATCTCGGAGCTCCGGATGTGTTCATGTAATGTATAATGATATTGAAAAGGAGAGATTTAACGTTAGTGATGGTGAATCTCGGTTACATCAAAAACTCCATGAATTCTCTGCCGGGAAATTCAGATCTTGGAAATCGCCTTTAAACGCTAAACATTGACACGCAGTGAGCCAGTGTGCACTGTAGAAGGGGCCCTGTCCAAATGAATGCTCAAGGATAAGTTATCAGTGCCCATGGTCCAGGCATTCCCTGATTCCAGTCTTGCACTCTTTGCGAAGTTTAAAATGCTGAATATTTCCGCAGTGGCAATGCATTGATTGATGACAAGCTCGAGTGATGTGGCGCAAATACGTACCTGCAAGACTAAAGATAGCCATGATTGGCAAAATGTACGTTGTCTATCAGCAATTTGAGTTCCACTTGTTGAGCGAGATCTTGTCATTTAGTGCAGACTTTAAAACATAAGTGTTTTTGTGGTATCACGACACGCTGCTGATGATTGGGGCAACAACAGCGAGTTGAGCTGCAAGCATGTTGAGGAACAGCATTGCATTTCGAAACACCACAGATACAATGTTCCCTGACCGGGAATCGAACCCGGGCCGCGGCGGTGAAAGCGCCGTATCCTAACCACTAGACCACCAGGGAAGCTGCTGCAAATGTTTCTGCCAGCAATCAGACCAACCCAGTCTTTCCTCCTTGCTGTTTAGAAATTCTCATCACATTCGCGCCAGGGAAAACTGTTCGCAGCAAATGGCAGTTTTTGTGGAGAACATCAAAGACATGTCCGCGCAATCACAGCGTTAAGTGCGGCTAGGCATCCACTGAAATCCATTTCATTCTCTCCTTTTTCCGGGAATTTTCACTCTCGGTACCGTGTGAAGATTTCATTTGGTGCTTTTGTCCTGAAATGCAGCCTTTTGCTCATCTCCTGGCGACAGAACCGTTCTGTCTTTCTGTTCTGCTTTTAACCATTGACGGGAACAGCTCTCCAGTTCATTGGTTATGCGCAAAGCAAGAAACACGTATCAACAGAAAGTTGTGCTCTGCACACCGTCGGCAAAGAAGCAATGGCTGTTATTCCAAATCGTTCCCATCCCTTGGGATTCCGTGTGGATTTGTTTCGTTATGAAGATTTGATTGTAAAAGTTACTAAAAACCGAATAAAAATCATGAAAAATTGGGTTGGCTCATACGGGGATCATGCCCGCGCTCTTTGCTTTATTAATACCACGCCCTAAACGACCGATTTAACCGGCAACAAAATGCCCTTGGGCTGCGTGAAAGCAGAGCCTGAGATGATTTTGTATCCGGAACACACTGGGTGATAGAGTAACTGCATAAGAATTGAACACATCGCATCGCTTAAACATTGTTCACTCTTAGAAACATAGAAAATAGGTGCAGGAGCAGGCCATTCAGCTCTTCTAGCCTGCACCGCCATTCAATGAGTTCATGACTGAACATGAAACTTCAGTACCATATACAAAACTGGGCAGAGTATAAATAGAACGTAACAGAGCGCTGAATCTAAAAAAAATCATGTCGAAAATTAGTACCACGCAACCGCTGAACAGCCCAGCCCTCAACCACTGTCTCGATCTCAAACCAGCTTCTCCCCTTAAAATGAAGGAAACGTAAAATCACCAGATATTGCCGAAACCCGGGATTGAACCAGTGACCTTTAAATCTTCAGTCTCACGCTCTCCCAACTGGACTATTTCGGCACGACAGAAAACGAAGCAAAACTTTCTCACACCTTTTTGAAAGAAAACTTAAACCCCGGAAGGAATTGCCCCGCACACTCAGTCCTCATTTCGGGGCAATGGGTCCCATACACATCTCGGAGCTCCGGATGTGTTCATGTAATGTATAATGATATTGAAAAGGAGAGATTTAACGTTAGTGATGGTGAATCTCGGTTACATCAAAAACTCCATGAATTCTCTGCCGGGAAATTCAGATCTTGGAAATCGCCTTTAAACGCTAAACATTGACACGCAGTGAGCCAGTGTGCACTGTAGAAGGGGCCCTGTCCAAATGAATGCTCAAGGATAAGTTATCAGTGCCCATGGTCCAGGCATTCCCTGATTCCAGTCTTGCACTCTTTGCGAAGTTTAAAATGCTGAATATTTCCGCAGTGGCAATGCATTGATTGATGACAAGCTCGAGTGATGTGGCGCAAATACGTACCTGCAAGACTCAAGATAGCCATGATTGGCAAAATGTACGTTGTCTATCAGCAATTGGAGTTCCACTTGTTGAGCGAGATCTTGTCATTTAGTGCAGACTTTAAAACATAAGTGTTTTTGTGGTATCACGACACGCTGCTGATGATTGGGGCAACAACAGCGAGTTGAGCTGCAAGCATGTTGAGGAACAGCATTGCATTTCGAAACACCGCAGATACAATGTTCCCTGACCGAGAATCGAACCCGGGCCGCGGCGGTGAAAGCGCCGTATCCTAACCACTAGACCACCAGGGAAGCTGCTGCAAACGTTTCTGCCAGCAAGCAGACCAACCCAGTCTTTCCTCCTTGCTGTTTAGAAATTCTCATCACATTCGCGCCAGGGAAAACTGTTCGCAGCAAATGGCAGTTTTTGTGGACAACATCAAAGACATCTCCGCGCAATCACAGCGTTAAGTGCGGCTAGGCATCCACTGAAATCCATTTCATTCTCTCCTTTTTCCGGGAATTTTCACTCTCGGTACCGTGTGAAGATTTCATTTGGTGCTTTTGTCCTGAAATGCAGCCTTTTGCTCATCTCCTGGCGACAGAACCGTTCTGTCTTTCTGTTCTGCTTTTAACCATTGACGGGAACAGCTCTCCAGTTCATCGGTTATGCGCAAAGCAAGAAACTCGTATCAACAGAAAGTTGTGCTCTGCACACCGTCGGCAAAGAAGCAATGGCTGTTATTCCAAATCGTTCCCATCCCTTGGGATTCCGTGTGGATTTGTTTCGTTATGAAGATTTGATTGTAAAAGTTACTAAAAACCGAATAAAAATCATGAAAAATTGGGTTGGCTCATACGGGGATCATGCCCGCGCTCTTTGCTTTATTAATACCACGCCCTAAACGACCGATTTAACCGGCAACAAAATGCCCTTGGGCTGCGTGAAAGCAGAGCCTGAGATGATTTTGTATCCGGAACACACTGAGTGATAGAGTAACTGCATAAGAATTGAACACATCGCATCGCTTAAACATTGTTCACTCTTAGAAACATAGAAAATAGGTGCAGGAGCAGGCCATTTAGCTCTTCTAGCCTGCACCGCCATTCAATGAGTTCATGGCTGAACATGAAACTTCAGTACCATATACAAAACTGGGCAGAGTATAAATAGAACGTAACAGAGCGCTGAATCTAAAAAAAATCATGTCGAAAATTAGTACCACGCAACCGCTGAACAGCCCAGCCCTCAACCACTGTCTCGATCTCAAACCAGCTTCTTCCCTTAAAATGAAGGAAACGTAAAATCACCAGATATTGCCGATACCCGGGATTGAACCAGTGACCTTTAAATCTTCAGTCTCACGCTCTCCCAACTGGACTATTTCGGCACGACAGAAAACGAAGCAAAACTTTCTCACACCTTTTTGAAAGAAAACTTAAACCCCGGAAGGAATTGCCCCGCACACTCAGTCCTCATTTCTGGGCAATGGGTCCCAAACACATCTCGGAGCTCCGGATGTGTTCATGTAATGTATAATGTTATTGAAAAGGAGAGATTTAACGTTAGTGATGGTGAATCTCGGTTACATCAAAAACTCCATGAATTCTCTGCCGGGAAATTCAGATCTTGGAAATCGCGTTTAAACGCTAAACATTGACACGCAGTGAGCCAGTGTGCACTGTAGAAGGGGCCCTGTCCAAATGAATGCTCAAGGATAAGTTATCAGTGCCCATGGTCCAGTCATTCCCTGATTCCAGTCTTGCACTCTTTGCGAAGTTTAAAATGCTGAATATTTCCGCAGTGGCAATGCATTGATTGATGACAAGCTCGAGTGATGTGGCGCAAATACGTACCTGCAAGACTCAAGATAGCCATGATTGGCAAAATGTACGTTGTCTATCAGCAATTGGAGTTCCACTTGTTGAGCGAGATCTTGTCATTTAGTGCAGACTTTAAAACATAAGTGTTTTTGTGGTATCACGACACGCTGCTGATGATTGGGGCAACAACAGCGAGTTGAGCTGCAAGCATGTTGAGGAACAGCATTGCATTTCGAAACACCGCAGATACAATGTTCCCTGACCGGGAATCGAACCCGGGCCGCGGCGGTGAAAGCGCCGTATCCTAACCACTAGACCACCAGGGAAGCTGCTGCAAACGTTTCTGCCAGCAAGCAGACCAACCCAGTCTTTCCTCCTTGCTGTTTAGAAATTCTCATCACATTCGCGCCAGGGAAAACTGTTCGCAGCAAATGGCAGTTTTTGTGGACAACATCAAAGACATGTCCGCGCAATCACAGCGTTAAGTGCGGCTAGGCATCCACTGAAATCCATTTCATTCTCTCCTTTTTCCGGGAATTTTCACTCTCGGTACCGTGTGAAGATTTCATTTGGTGCTTTTGTCCTGAAATGCAGCCTTTTGCTCATCTCCTGGCGACAGAACCGTTCTGTCTTTCTGTTCTGCTTTTAACCATTGACGGGAACAGCTCTCCAGTTCATCGGTTATGCGCAAAGCAAGAAACACGTATCAACAGAAAGTTGTGCTCTGCACACCGTCGGCAAAGAAGCAATGGCTGTTATTCCAAATCGTTCCCATCCCTTGGGATTCCGTGTGGATTTGTTTCGTTATGAAGATTTGATTGTAAAAGTTACTAAAAACCGAATAAAAATCATGAAAAATTGGGTTGGCTCATACGGGGATCATGCCCGCGCTCTTTGCTTTATTAATACCACGCCCTAAACGACCGATTTAACCGGCAACAAAATGCCCTTGGGCTGCGTGAAAGCAGAGCCTGAGATGATTTTGTATCCGGAACACACTGGGTGATAGAGTAAATGCATAAGAATTGAACACATCGCATCGCTTAAACATTGTTCACTCTTAGAAACATAGAAAATAGGTGCAGGAGCAGGCCATTCAGCTCTTCTAGCCTGCACCGCCATTCAATGAGTTCATGGCTGAACATGAAACTTCAGTACCATATACAAAACTGGGCAGAGTATAAATAGAACGTAACAGAGCGCTGAATCTAAAAAAAATCATGTCGAAAATTAGTACCACGCAACCGCTGAACAGCCCAGCCCTCAACCACTGTCTCGATCTCAAACCAGCTTCTTCCCTTAAAATGAAGGAAACGTAAAATCACCAGATATTGCCGATACCCGGGATTGAACCAGTGACCTTTAAATCTTCAGTCTCACGCTCTCCCAACTGGACTATTTCGGCACGACAGAAAACGAAGCAAAACTTTCTCACACCTTTTTGAAAGAAAACTTAAACCCCGGAAGGAATTGCCCCGCACACTCAGTCCTCATTTCTGGGCAATGGGTCCCAAACACATCTCGGAGCTCCGGATGTGTTCATGTAATGTATAATGTTATTGAAAAGGAGAGATTTAACGTTAGTGATGGTGAATCTCGGTTACATCAAAAACTCCATGAATTCTCTGCCGGGAAATTCAGATCTTGGAAATCGCGTTTAAACGCTAAACATTGACACGCAGTGAGCCAGTGTGCACTGTAGAAGGGGCCCTGTCCAAATGAATGCTCAAGGATAAGTTATCAGTGCCCATGGTCCAGTCATTCCCTGATTCCAGTCTTGCACTCTTTGCGAAGTTTAAAATGCTGAATATTTCCGCAGTGGCAATGCATTGATTGATGACAAGCTCGAGTGATGTGGCGCAAATACGTACCTGCAAGACTCAAGATAGCCATGATTGGCAAAATGTACGTTGTCTATCAGCAATTGGAGTTCCACTTGTTGAGCGAGATCTTGTCATTTAGTGCAGACTTTAAAACATAAGTGTTTTTGTGGTATCACGACACGCTGCTGATGATTGGGGCAACAACAGCGAGTTGAGCTGCAAGCACGTTGAGGAACAGCATTGCATTTCGAAACACCACAGATACAATGTTTCCTGACCGGGAATCGAACCCGGGCCACGGCGGTGAAAGCGCCGAATCCTAACCACTAGACCACCAGGGAAGCTGCTGCAAACGTTTGTGCCAGCAAGCAGACCAACCCAGTCTTTCCTCCTTGCTGTTTAGAAATTCTCATCACATTCGCGCCAGGGAAAACTGTTCGCAGCAAATGGCAGTTTTTGTGGAGAACATCAAAGACATGTCCGCGCAATCACAGCGTTAAGTGCGGCTAGGCATCCACTGAAATCCATTTCATTCTCTCCTTTTTCCGGGAATTTTCACTCTCGGTACCGTGTGAAGATTTCATTTGGTGCTTTTTTCCTGAAATGCAGCCTTTTGCTCATCTCCTGGCGACAGAACCGTTCTGTCTTTCTGTTCTGCTTTTAACCATTGACGGGAACAGCTCTCCAGTTCATCGGTTATGCGCAAAGCAAGAAACACGTATCAACAGAAAGTTGTGCTCTGCACACCGTCGGCAAAGAAGCAATGGCTGTTATTCCAAATCGTTCCCATCCCTTGGGATTCCGTGTGGATTTGTTTCGTTATGAAGATTTGATTGTAAAAGTTACTAAAAACCGAATAAAAATCATGAAAAATTGGGTTGGCTCATACGGGGATCATGCCCGCGCTCTTTGCTTTATTAATACCACGCCCTAAACGACCGATTTAACCGGCAACAAAATGCCCTTGGGCTGCGTGAAAGCAGAGCCTGAGATGATTTTGTATCCGGAACAGACTGGGTGATAGAGTAACTGCATAAGAATTGAACACATCGCATCGCTTAAACATTGTTCACTCTTAGAAACATAGAAAATAGGTGCAGGAGCAGGCCATTCAGCTCTTCTAGCCTGCACCGCCATTCAATGAGTTCATGGCTGAACATGAAACTTCAGTACCATATACAAAACTGGGCAGAGTATAAATAGAACGTAACAGAGCGCTGAATCTAAAAAAAATCATGTCGAAAATTACTACCACGCAACCGCTGAACAGCCCAGCCCTCAACCACTGTCTCGATCGAAAACCATCTTCTCCCCTTAAAATGAAGGAAACGTAAAATCACCAGATATTGCCGAAACCCGGGATTGAACCAGTGACCTTTAAATCTTCAGTCTCACGCTCTCTCAACTGGACTATTTCGGCACGACAGAAAACGAAGCAAAACTTTCTCACACCTTTTTGAAAGAAAACTTAAACCCCGGAAGGAATTGCCCCGCACACTCAGTCCTCATTTCGGGGCAATGGGTCCCAAACACATCTCGGAGCTCCGGATGTGTTCATGTAATGTATAATGATATTGAAAAGGAGAGATTTAACGTTAGTGATGGTGAATCTCGGTTACATCAAAAACTCCATGAATTCTCTGCCGGGAAATTCAGATCTTGGAAATCGCCTTTAAACGCTAAACATTGACACGCAGTGAGCCAGTGTGCACTGTAGAAGGGGCCCTGTCCAAATGAATGCTCAAGGATAAGTTATCAGTGCCCATGGTCCAGGCATTCCCTGATTCCAGTCTTGCACTCTTTGCGAAGTTTAAAATGCTGAATATTTCCGCAGTGGCAATGCATTGATTGATGACAAGCTCGAGTGATGTGGCGCAAATACGTACCTGCAAGACTCAAGATAGCCATGATTGGCAAAATGTACGTTGTCTATCAGCAATTGGAGTTCCACTTGTTGAGCGAGATCTTGTCATTTAGTGCAGACTTTAAAACGTAAGTGTTTTTGTGGTATCACGACACGCTGCTGATGATTGGGGCAACAACAGCGAGTTGAGCTGCAAGCATATGGAGGAACAGCATTGCATTTCGAAACACCGCAGATACAATGTTCCCTGACCGAGAATCGAACCCGGGCCGCGGCGGTGAAAGCGCCGAATCCTAACCACTAGACCACCAGGGAAGCTGCTGCAAACGTTTGTGCCAGCAAGCAGACCAACCCAGTCTTTCCTCCTTGCTGTTTAGAAATTCTCATCACATTCGCGCCAGGGAAAACTGTTCGCAGCAAATGGCAGTTTTTGTGGAGAACATCAAAGACATGTCCGCGCAATCACAGCGTTAAGTGCGGCTAGGCATCCACTGAAATCCATTTCATTCTCTCCTTTTTCCGGGAATTTTCACTCTCGGTACCGTGTGAAGATTTCATTTGGTGCTTTTGTCCTGAAATGCAGCCTTTTGCTCATCTCCTGGCGACAGAACCGTTCTGTCTTTCTGTTCTGCTTTTAACCATTGACGGGAACAGCTCTCCAGTTCATCGGTTATGCGCAAAGCAAGAAACACGTATCAACAGAAAGTTGTGCTCTGCACACCGTCGGCAAAGAAGCAATGGCTGTTATTCCAAATCGTTCCCATCCCTTGGGATTCCGTGTGGATTTGTTTCGTTATGAAGATTTGATTGTAAAAGTTACTAAACACCGAATAAAAATCATGAAAAATTGGGTTGGCTCATACGGGGATCATGCCCGCGCTCTTTGCTTTATTAATAGCACGCCCTAAACGACCGATTTAACCGGCAACAAAATGCCCTTGGGCTGCGTGAAAGCAGAGCCTGAGATGATTTTGTATCCGGAACACACTGGGTGATAGAGTAACTGCATAAGAATTGAACACATCGCATCGCTGAAACATTGTTCACTCTTAGAAACATAGAAAATAGGTGCAGGAGCAGGCCATTCAGCTCTTCTAGCCTGCACCGCCATTCAATGAGTTCATGGCTGAACATGAAACTTCAGTACCATATACAAAACTGGGCAGAGTATAAATAGAACGTAACAGAGCGCTGAATCTAAAAAAAATCATGTCGAAAATTAGTACCACGCAACCGCTGAACAGCCCAGCCCTCAACCACTGTCTCGATCTCAAACCAGCTTCTCCCCTTAAAATGAAGGAAACGTAAAATCACCAGATATTGCCGAAACCCGGGATTGAACCAGTGACCTTTAAATCTTCAGTCTCACGCTCTCCCAACTGGACTATTTCGGCACGACAGAAAACGAAGCAAAACTTTCTCACACCTTTTTGAAAGAAAACTTAAACCCCGGAAGGAATTGCCCCGCACACTCAGTCCTCATTTCAGGGCAATGGGTCCCAAACACATCTCGGAGCTCCGGATGTGTTCATGTAATGTATAATGATATTGAAAAGGAGAGATTTAACGTTAGTGATGGTGAATCTCGGTTACATCAAAAACTCCATGAATTCTCTGCCGGGAAATTCAGATCTTGGAAATCGCCTTTAAACGCTAAACATTGACACGCAGTGAGCCAGTGTGCACTGTAGAAGGGGCCCTGTCCAAATGAATGCTCAAGGATAAGTTATCAGTGCCCATGGTCCAGGCATTCCCTGATTCCAGTCTTGCACTCTTTGCGAAGTTTAAAATGCTGAATATTTCCGCAGTGGCAATGCATTGATTGATGACAAGCTCGAGTGATGTGGCGCAAATACGTACCTGCAAGACTAAAGATAGCCATGATTGGCAAAATGTACGTTGTCTATCAGCAATTGGAGTTCCACTTGTTGAGCGAGATCTTGTCATTTAGTGCAGACTTTAAAACATAAGTGTTTTTGTGGTATCACGACACGCTGCTGATGATTGGGGCAACAACAGCGAGTTGAGCTGCAAGCATGTTGAGGAACAGCATTGCATTTCGAAACACCACAGATACAATGTTCCCTGACCGGGAATCGAACCCGGGCCACGGCGGTGAAAGCGCCGAATCCTAACCACTAGACCACCAGGGAAGCTGCTGCAAACGTTTGTGCCAGCAAGCAGACCAACCCAGTCTTTCCTCCTTGCTGTTTAGAAATTCTCATCACATTCGCGCCAGGGAAAACTGTTCGCAGCAAATGGCAGTTTTTGTGGAGAACATCAAAGACATGTCCGCGCAATCACAGCGTTAAGTGCGGCTAGGCATCCACTGAAGTCCATTTCATTCTCTCCTTTTTCCGGGAATTTTCACTCTCGGTACCGTGTGAAGATTTCATTTGGTGCTTTTGTCCTGAAATGCAGCCTTTTGCTCATCTCCTGGCGACAGAACCGTTCTGTCTTTCTGTTCTGCTTTTAACCATTGACGGGAACAGCTCTCCAGTTCATCGGTTATGCGCAAAGCAAGAAACACGTATCAACAGAAAGTTGTGCTCTGCACACCGTCGGCAAAGAAGCAATGGCTGTTATTCCAAATCGTTCCCATCCCTTGGGATTCCGTGTGGATTTGTTTCGTTATGAAGATTTGATTGTAAAAGTTACTAAACACCGAATAAAAATCATGAAAAATTGGGTTGGCTCATACGGGGATCATGCCCGCGCTCTTTGCTTTATTAATAGCACGCCCTAAACGACCGATTTAACCGGCAACAAAATGCCCTTGGGCTGCGTGAAAGCAGAGCCTGAGATGATTTTGTATCCGGAACACACTGGGTGATAGAGTAACTGCATAAGAATTGAACACATCGCATCGCTGAAACATTGTTCACTCTTAGAAACATAGAAAATAGGTGCAGGAGCAGGCCATTCAGCTCTTCTAGCCTGCACCGCCATTCAATGAGTTCATGGCTGAACCTGAAACTTCAGTACCATATACAAAACTGGGCAGAGTATAAATAGAACGTAACAGAGCGCTGAATCTAAAAAAAATCATGTCGAAAATTAGTACCACGCAACCGCTGAACAGCCCAGCCCTCAACCACTGTCTCGATCTCAAACCAGCTTCTCCCCTTAAAATGAAGGAAACGTAAAATCACCAGATATTGCCGAAACCCGGGATTGAACCAGTGACCTTTAAATCTTCAGTCTCACGCAATCCCAACTGGACTATTTCGGCACGACAGAAAACGAAGCAAAACTTTCTCACACCTTTTTGAAAGAAAACTTAAACCCCGGAAGGAATTGCCCCGCACACTCAGTCCTCATTTCAGGGCAATGGGTCCCAAACACATCTCGGAGCTCCGGATGTGTTCATGTAATGTATAATGATATTGAAAAGGAGAGGTTTAACGTTAGTGATGGTGAATCTCGGTTACATCAAAAACTCCATGAATTCTCTGCCGGGAAATTCAGATCTTGGAAATCGCCTTTAAACGCTAAACATTGACACGCAGTGAGCCAGTGTGCACTGTAGAAGGGGCCCTGTCCAAATGAATGCTCAAGGATAAGTTATCAGTGCCCATGGTCCAGGCATTCCCTGATTCCAGTCTTGCACTCTTTGCGAAGTTTAAAATGCTGAATATTTCCGCAGTGGCAATGCATTGATTGATGACAAGCTCGAGTGATGTGGCGCAAATACGTACCTGCAAGACTCAAGATAGCCATGATTGGCAAAATGTACGTTGTCTATCAGCAATTGGAGTTCCACTTGTTGAGCGAGATCTTGTCATTTAGTGCAGACTTTAAAACGTAAGTGTTTTTGTGGTATCACGACACGCTGCTGATGATTGGGGCAACAACAGCGAGTTGAGCTGCAAGCATATGGAGGAACAGCATTGCATTTCGAAACACCGCAGATACAATGTTCCCTGACCGAGAATCGAACCCGGGCCGCGGCGGTGAAAGCGCCGAATCCTAACCACTAGACCACCAGGGAAGCTGCTGCAAACGTTTGTGCCAGCAAGCAGACCAACCCAGTCTTTCCTCCTTGCTGTTTAGAAATTCTCATCACATTCGCGCCAGGGAAAACTGTTCGCAGCAAATGGCAGTTTTTGTGGAGAACATCAAAGACATGTCCGCGCAATCACAGCGTTAAGTGCGGCTAGGCATCCACTGAAATCCATTTCATTCTCTCCTTTTTCCGGGAATTTTCACTCTCGGTACCGTGTGAAGATTTCATTTGGTGCTTTTGTCCTGAAATGCAGCCTTTTGCTCATCTCCTGGCGACAGAACCGTTCTGTCTTTCTGTTCTGCTTTTAACCATTGACGGGAACAGCTCTCCAGTTCATCGGTTATGCGCAAAGCAAGAAACACGTACCAACAGAAAGTTGTGCTCTGCACACCGTCGGCAAAGAAGCAATGGCTGTTATTCCAAATCGTTCCCATCCCTTGGGATTCCGTGTGGATTTGTTTCGTTATGAAGATTTGATTGTAAAAGTTACTAAAAACCGAATAAAAATCATGAAAAATTGGGTTGGCTCATACGGGGATCATGCCCGCGCTCTTTGCTTTATAAATACCACGCCCTAAACGACCGATTTAACCGGCAACAAAATGCCCTTGGGCTGCGTGAAAGCAGATCCTGAGATGATTTTGTATCCGGAACACACTGGGTGATAGAGTAACTGCACAAGAATTGAACACATCGCATCGCTTAAACATTGTTCACTCTTAGAAACATAGAAAATAGGTGCAGGAGCAGGCCATTCAGCTCTTCTAGCCTGCACCGCCATTCAATGAGTTCATGGCTGAACATGAAACTTCAGTACCATATACAAAACTGGGCAGAGTATAAATAGAACGTAACAGAGCGCTGAATCTAAAAAAAATCATGTCGAAAATTAGTACCACGCAACCGCTGAACAGCCAGCCCTCAACCACTGTCTCGATCTCAAACCAGCTTCTCCCCTTAAAATGAAGGAAACGTAAAATCACCAGATATTGCCGAAACCCGGGATTGAACCAGTGACCTTTAAATCTTCAGTCTCACGCTCTACCAACTGGACTATTTCGGCACGACAGAAAACGAAGCAAAACTTTCTCACAGCTTTTTGAAAGAAAACTTAAACCCCGGAAGGAATTGCCCCGCACACTCAGTCCTCATTTCGGGGCAATGGGTCCCAAACACATCTCGGAGCTCCGGATGTGTTCATGTAATGTATAATGATATTGAAAAGGAGAGATTTAACGTTAGTGATGGTGAATCTCGGTTACATCAAAAACTCCATGAATTCTCTGCCGGGAAATTCAGATCTTGGAAATCGCGTTTAAACGCTAAACATTGACACGCAGTGAGCCAGTGTGCACTGTAGAAGGGGCCCTGTCCAAATGAATGCTCAAGGATAAGTTATCAGTGCCCATGGTCCAGGCATTCCCTGATTCCAGTCTTGCACTCTTTGCGAAGTTTAAAATGCTGAATATTTCCGCAGTGGCAATGCATTGATTGATGACAAGCTCGAGTGATGTGGCGCAAATACGTACCTGCAAGACTAAAGACAGCCATGATTGGCAAAATGTACGTTGTCTATCAGCAATTGGAGTTCCACTTGTTGAGCGAGATCTTGTCATTTAGTGCAGACTTTAAAACATAAGTGTTTTTGTGGTATCACGACACGCTGCTGATGATTGGGGCAACAACAGCGAGTTGAGCTGCAAGCATGTTGAGGAACAGCATTGCATTTCGAAACACCACAGATACAATGTTCCCTGACCGGGAATCGAACCCGGGCCACGGCGGTGAAAGCGCCGAATCCTAACCACTAGACCACCAGGGAAGCTGCTGCAAACGTTTGTGCCAGCAAGCAGACCAACCCAGTCTTTCCTCCTTGCTGTTTAGAAATTCTCATCACATTCGCGCCAGGGAAAACTGTTCGCAGCAAATGGCAGTTTTTGTGGAGAACATCAAAGACATGTCCGCGCAATCACAGCGTTAAGTGCGGCTAGGCATCCACTGAAATCCATTTCATTCTCTCCTTTTTCCGGGAATTTTCACTCTCGGTACCGTGTGAAGATTTCATTTGGTGCTTTTGTCCTGAAATGCAGCCTTTTGCTCATCTCCTGGCGACAGAACCGTTCTGTCTTTCTGTTCTGCTTTTAACCATTGACGGGAACAGCTCTCCAGTTCATCGGTTATGCGCAAAGCAAGAAACACGTATCAACAGAAAGTTGTGCTCTGCACACCGTCGGCAAAGAAGCAATGTCTGTTATTCCAAATCGTTCCCATCCCTTGGGATTCCGTGTGGATTTGTTTCGTTATGAAGATTTGATTGTAAAAGTTACTAAACACCGAATAAAAATCATGAAAAATTGGGTTGGCTCATACGGGGATCATGCCCGCGCTCTTTGCTTTATTAATAGCACGCCCTAAACGACCGATTTAACCGGCAACAAAATGCCCTTGGGCTGCGTGAAAGCAGAGCCTGAGATGATTTTGTATCCGGAACACACTGGGTGATAGAGTAACTGCATAAGAATTGAACACATCGCATCGCTGAAACATTGTTCACTCTTAGAAACATAGAAAATAGGTGCAGGAGCAGGCCATTCAGCTCTTCTAGCCTGCACCGCCATTCAATGAGTTCATGGCTGAACATGAAACTTCAGTACCATATACAAAACTGGGCAGAGTATAAATAGAACGTAACAGAGCGCTGAATCTAAAAAAAATCATGTCGAAAATTAGTACCACGCAACCGCTGAACAGCCCAGCCCTCAACCACTGTCTCGATCTCAAACCAGCTTCTCCCCTTAAAATGAAGGAAACGTAAAATCACCAGATATTGCCGAAACCCGGGATTGAACCAGTGACCTTTAAATCTTCAGTCTCACGCTCTCCCAACTGGACTATTTCGGCACGACAGAAAACGAAGCAAAACTTTCTCACACCTTTTTGAAAGAAAACTTAAACCCCGGAAGGAATTGCCCCGCACACTCAGTCCTCATTTCAGGGCAATGGGTCCCAAACACATCTCGGAGCTCCGGATGTGTTCATGTAATGTATAATGATATTGAAAAGGAGAGGTTTAACGTTAGTGATGGTGAATCTCGGTTACATCAAAAACTCCATGAATTCTCTGCCGGGAAATTCAGATCTTGGAAATCGCCTTTAAACGCTAAACATTGACACGCAGTGAGCCAGTGTGCACTGTAGAAGGGGCCCTGTCCAAATGAATGCTCAAGGATAAGTTATCAGTGCCCATGGTCCAGGCATTCCCTGATTCCAGTCTTGCACTCTTTGCGAAGTTTAAAATGCTGAATATTTCCGCAGTGGCAATGCATTGATTGATGACAAGCTCGAGTGATGTGGCGCAATTACGTACCTGCAAGACTAAAGATAGCCATGATTGGCAAAATGTACGTTGTCTATCAGCAATTGGAGTTCCACTTGTTGAGCGAGGTCTTGTCATTTAGTGCAGACTTTAAAACATAAGTGTTTTTGTGGTATCACGACACGCTGCTGATGATTGGGGCAACAACAGCGAGTTGAGCTGCAAGCATGTTGAGGAACAGCATTGCATTTCGAAACACCACAGATACAATGTTCCCTGACCGGGAATCGAACCCGGGCCACGGCGGTGAAAGCGCCGAATCCTAACCACTAGACCACCAGGGAAGCTGCTGCAAACGTTTGTGCCAGCAAGCAGACCAACCCAGTCTTTCCTCCTTGCTGTTTAGAAATTCTCATCACATTCGCGCCAGGGAAAACTGTTCGCAGCAAATGGCAGTTTTTGTGGAGAACATCAAAGACATGTCCGCGCAATCACAGCGTTAAGTGCGGCTAGGCATCCACTGAAATCCATTTCATTCTCTCCTTTTTCCGGGAATTTTCACTCTCGGTACCGTGTGAAGATTTCATTTGGTGCTTTTGTCCTGAAATGCAGCCTTTTGCTCATCTCCTGGCGACAGAACCGTTCTGTCTTTCTGTTCTGCTTTTAACCATTGACGGGAACAGCTCTCCAGTTCATCGGTTATGCGCAAAGCAAGAAACACGTATCAACAGAAAGTTGTGCTCTGCACACCGTCGGCAAAGAAGCAATGGCTGTTATTCCAAATCGTTCCCATCCCTTGGGATTCCGTGTGGATTTGTTTCGTTATGAAGATTTGATTGTAAAAGTTACTAAACACCGAATAAAAATCATGAAAAATTGGGTTGGCTCATACGGGGATCATGCCCGCGCTCTTTGCTTTATTAATAGCACGCCCTAAACGACCGATTTAACCGGCAACAAAATGCCCTTGGGCTGCGTGAAAGCAGAGCCTGAGATGATTTTGTATCCGGAACACACTGGGTGATAGAGTAACTGCATAAGAATTGAACACATCGCATCGCTGAAACATTGTTCACTCTTAGAAACATAGAAAATAGGTGCAGGAGCAGGCCATTCAGCTCTTCTAGCCTGCACCGCCATTCAATGAGTTCATGGCTGAACATGAAACTTCAGTACCATATACAAAACTGGGCAGAGTATAAATAGAACGTAACAGAGCGCTGAATCTAAAAAAAATCATGTCGAAAATTAGTACCACGCAACCGCTGAACAGCCCAGCCCTCAACCACTGTCTCGATCTCAAACCAGCTTCTCCCCTTAAAATGAAGGAAACGTAAAATCACCAGATATTGCCGAAACCCGGGATTGAACCAGTGACCTTTAAATCTTCAGTCTCACGCTCTCCCAACTGGACTATTTCGGCACGACAGAAAACGAAGCAAAACTTTCTCACACCTTTTTGAAAGAAAACTTAAACCCCGGAAGGAATTGCCCCGCACACTCAGTCCTCATTTCAGGGCAATGGGTCCCAAACACATCTCGGAGCTCCGGATGTGTTCATGTAATGTATAATGATATTGAAAAGGAGAGATTTAACGTTAGTGATGGTGAATCTCGGTTACATCAAAAACTCCATGAATTCTCTGCCGGGAAATTCAGATCTTGGAAATCGCCTTTAAACGCTAAACATTGACACGCAGTGAGCCAGTGTGCACTGTAGAAGGGGCCCTGTCCAAATGAATGCTCAAGGATAAGTTATCAGTGCCCATGGTCCAGGCATTCCCTGATTCCAGTCTTGCACTCTTTGCGAAGTTTAAAATGCTGTATATTTCCGCAGTGGCAATGCATTGATTGATGACAAGCTCGAGTGATGTGGCGCAATTACGTACCTGCAAGACTAAAGATAGCCATGATTGGCAAAATGTACGTTGTCTATCAGCAATTGGAGTTCCACTTGTTGAGCGAGGTCTTGTCATTTAGTGCAGACTTTAAAACAGAAGTGTTTTTGTGGTATCACGACACGCTGCTGATGATTGGGGCAACAACAGCAAGTTGAGCTGCAAGCATGTTGAGGAACAGCATTGCATTTCGAAACACCGCAGATACAATGTTCCCTGACCGAGAATCGAACCCGGGCCGCGGCGGTGAAAGCGCCGAATCCTAACCACTAGACCACCAGGGAAGCTGCTGCAAACGTTTGTGCCAGCAAGCAGACCAACCCAGTCTTTCCTCCTTGCTGTTTAGAAATTCTCATCACATTCGCGCCAGGGAAAACTGTTCGCAGCAAATGGCAGTTTTTGTGGAGAACATCAAAGACATGTCCGCGCAATCACAGCGTTAAGTGCGGCTAGGCATCCACTGAAATCCATTTCATTCTCTCCTTTTTCCGGGAATTTTCACTCTAGGTACCGTGTGAAGATTTCATTTGGTGCTTTTGTCCTGAAATGCAGCCTTTTGCTCATCTCCTGGCGACAGAACCGTTGTGTCTTTCTGTTCTGCTTTTAACCATTGACGGGAACAGCTCTCCAGTTCATCGGTTATGCGCAAAGCAAGAAACACGTACCAACAGAAAGTTGTGCTCTGCACACCGTCGGCAAAGAAGCAATGGCTGTTATTCCAAATCGTTCCCATCCCTTGGGATTCCGTGTGGATTTGTTTCGTTATGAAGATTTGATTGTAAAAGTTACTAAAAACCGAATAAAAATCATGAAAAATTGGGTTGGCTCATACGGGGATCATGCCCGCGCTCTTTGCTTTATAAATACCACGCCCTAAACGACCGATTTAACCGGCAACAAAATGCCCTTGGGCTGCGTGAAAGCAGAGCCTGAGATGATTTTGTATCCGGAACACACTGGGTGATAGAGTAACTGCACAAGAATTGAACACATCGCATCGCTTAAACATTGTTCACTCTTAGAAACATAGAAAATAGGTGCAGGAGCAGGCCATTCAGCTCTTCTAGCCTGCACCGCCATTCAATGAGTTCATGGCTGAACATGAAACTTCAGTACCATATACAAAACTGGGCAGAGTATAAATAGAACGTAACAGAGCGCTGAATCTAAAAAAAATCATGTCGAAAATTAGTACCACGCAACCGCTGAACAGCCAGCCCTCAACCACTGTCTCGATCTCAAACCAGCTTCTCCCCTTAAAATGAAGGAAACGTAAAATCACCAGATATTGCCGAAACCCCGGATTGAACCAGTGACCTTTAAATCTTCAGTCTCACGCTCTACCAACTGGACTATTTCGGCACGACAGAAAACGAAGCAAAACTTTCTCACAGCTTTTTGAAAGAAAACTTAAACCCCGGAAGGAATTGCCCCGCACACTCAGTCCTCATTTCGGGGCAATGGGTCCCAAACACATCTCGGAGCTCCGGATGTGTTCATGTAATGTATAATGATATTGAAAAGGAGAGATTTAACGTTAGTGATGGTGAATCTCGGTTACATCAAAAACTCCATGAATTCTCTGCCGGGAAATTCAGATCTTGGAAATCGCCTTTAAACGCTAAACATTGACACGCAGTGAGCCAGTGTGCACTGTAGAAGGGGCCCTGTCCAAATGAATGCTCAAGGATAAGTTATCAGTGCCCATGGTCCAGGCATTCCCTGATTCCAGTCTTGCACTCTTTGCGAAGTTTAAAATGCTGAATATTTCCGCAGTGGCAATGCATTGATTGATGACAAGCTCGAGTGATGTGGCGCAAATACGTACCTGCAAGACTCAAGCTAGCCATGATTGGCAAAATGTACGTTGTCTATCAGCAATTGGAGTTCCACTTGTTGAGCGAGATCTTGTCATTTAGTGCAGACTTTAAAACGTAAGTGTTTTTGTGGTATCACGACACGCTGCTGATGATTGGGGCAACAACAGCGAGTTGAGCTGCAAGCATATGGAGGAACAGCATTGCATTTCGAAACACCGCAGATACAATGTTCCCTGACCGAGAATCGAACCCGGGCCGCGGCGGTGAAAGCGCCGAATCCTAACCACTAGACCACCAGGGAAGCTGCTGCAAACGTTTGTGCCAGCAAGCAGACCAACCCAGTCTTTCCTCCTTGCTGTTTCGAAATTCTCATCACATTCGCGCCAGGGAAAACTGTTCGCAGCAAATGGCAGTTTTTGTGGAGAACATCAAAGACATGTCCGCGCAATCACAGCGTTAAGTGCGGCTAGGCATCCACTGAAATCCATTTCATTCTCTCCTTTTTCCGGGAATTTTCACTCTCGGTACCGTGTGAAGATTTCATTTGGTGCTTTTGTCCTGAAATGCAGCCTTTTGCTCATCTCCTGGCGACAGAACCGTTCTGTCTTTCTGTTCTGCTTTTAACCATTGACGGGAACAGCTCTCCAGTTCATCGGTTATGCGCAAAGCAAGAAACACGTACCAACAGAAAGTTGTGCTCTGCACACCGTCGGCAAAGAAGCAATGGCTGTTATTCCAAATCGTTCCCATCCCTTGGGATTCCGTGTGGATTTGTTTCGTTATGAAGATTTGATTGTAAAAGTTACTAAAAACCGAATAAAAATCATGAAAAATTGGGTTGGCTCATACGGGGATCATGCCCGCGCTCTTTGCTTTATAAATACCACGCCCTAAACGACCGATTTAACCGGCAACAAAATGCCCTTGGGCTGCGTGAAAGCAGATCCTGAGATGATTTTGTATCCGGAACACACTGGGTGATAGAGTAACTGCACAAGAATTGAACACATCGCATCGCTTAAACATTGTTCACTCTTAGAAACATAGAAAATAGGTGCAGGAGCAGGCCATTCAGCTCTTCTAGCCTGCACCGCCATTCAATGAGTTCATGGCTGAACATGAAACTTCAGTACCATATACAAAACTGGGCAGAGTATAAATAGAACGTAACAGAGCGCTGAATCTAAAAAAAATCATGTCGAAAATTAGTACCACGCAACCGCTGAACAGCCAGCCCTCAACCACTGTCTCGATCTCAAACCAGCTTCTCCCCTTAAAATGAAGGAAACGTAAAATCACCAGATATTGCCGAAACCCGGGATTGAACCAGTGACCTTTAAATCTTCAGTCTCACGCTCTACCAACTGGACTATTTCGGCACGACAGAAAACGAAGCAAAACTTTCTCACAGCTTTTTGAAAGAAAACTTAAACCCCGGAAGGAATTGCCCCGCACACTCAGTCCTCATTTCGGGGCAATGGGTCCCAAACACATCTCGGAGCTCCGGATGTGTTCATGTAATGTATAATGATATTGAAAAGGAGAGATTTAACGTTAGTGATGGTGAATCTCGGTTACATCAAAAACTCCATGAATTCTCTGCCGGGAAATTCAGATCTTGGAAATCGCGTTTAAACGCTAAACATTGACACGCAGTGAGCCAGTGTGCACTGTAGAAGGGGCCCTGTCCAAATGAATGCTCAAGGATAAGTTATCAGTGCCCATGGTCCAGGCATTCCCTGATTCCAGTCTTGCACTCTTTGCGAAGTTTAAAATGCTGAATATTTCCGCAGTGGCAATGCATTGATTGATGACAAGCTCGAGTGATGTGGCGCAAATACGTACCTGCAAGACTAAAGACAGCCATGATTGGCAAAATGTACGTTGTCTATCAGCAATTGGAGTTCCACTTGTTGAGCGAGATCTTGTCATTTAGTGCAGACTTTAAAACATAAGTGTTTTTGTGGTATCACGACACGCTGCTGATGATTGGGGCAACAACAGCGAGTTGAGCTGCAAGCATGTTGAGGAACAGCATTGCATTTCGAAACACCACAGATACAATGTTCCCTGACCGGGAATCGAACCCGGGCCACGGCGGTGAAAGCGCCGAATCCTAACCACTAGACCACCAGGGAAGCTGCTGCAAACGTTTGTGCCAGCAAGCAGACCAACCCAGTCTTTCCTCCTTGCTGTTTAGAAATTCTCATCACATTCGCGCCAGGGAAAACTGTTCGCAGCAAATGGCAGTTTTTGTGGAGAACATCAAAGACATGTCCGCGCAATCACAGCGTTAAGTGCGGCTAGGCATCCACTGAAATCCATTTCATTCTCTCCTTTTTCCGGGAATTTTCACTCTCGGTACCGTGTGAAGATTTCATTTGGTGCTTTTGTCCTGAAATGCAGCCTTTTGCTCATCTCCTGGCGACAGAACCGTTCTGTCTTTCTGTTCTGCTTTTAACCATTGACGGGAACAGCTCTCCAGTTCATCGGTTATGCGCAAAGCAAGAAACACGTATCAACAGAAAGTTGTGCTCTGCACACCGTCGGCAAAGAAGCAATGTCTGTTATTCCAAATCGTTCCCATCCCTTGGGATTCCGTGTGGATTTGTTTCGTTATGAAGATTTGATTGTAAAAGTTACTAAACACCGAATAAAAATCATGAAAAATTGGGTTGGCTCATACGGGGATCATGCCCGCGCTCTTTGCTTTATTAATAGCACGCCCTAAACGACCGATTTAACCGGCAACAAAATGCCCTTGGGCTGCGTGAAAGCAGAGCCTGAGATGATTTTGTATCCGGAACACACTGGGTGATAGAGTAACTGCATAAGAATTGAACACATCGCATCGCTGAAACATTGTTCACTCTTAGAAACATAGAAAATAGGTGCAGGAGCAGGCCATTCAGCTCTTCTAGCCTGCACCGCCATTCAATGAGTTCATGGCTGAACATGAAACTTCAGTACCATATACAAAACTGGGCAGAGTATAAATAGAACGTAACAGAGCGCTGAATCTAAAAAAAATCATGTCGAAAATTAGTACCACGCAACCGCTGAACAGCCCAGCCCTCAACCACTGTCTCGATCTCAAACCAGCTTCTCCCCTTAAAATGAAGGAAACGTAAAATCACCAGATATTGCCGAAACCCGGGATTGAACCAGTGACCTTTAAATCTTCAGTCTCACGCTCTCCCAACTGGACTATTTCGGCACGACAGAAAACGAAGCAAAACTTTCTCACACCTTTTTGAAAGAAAACTTAAACCCCGGAAGGAATTGCCCCGCACACTCAGTCCTCATTTCAGGGCAATGGGTCCCAAACACATCTCGGAGCTCCGGATGTGTTCATGTAATGTATAATGATATTGAAAAGGAGAGGTTTAACGTTAGTGATGGTGAATCTCGGTTACATCAAAAACTCCATGAATTCTCTGCCGGGAAATTCAGATCTTGGAAATCGCCTTTAAACGCTAAACATTGACACGCAGTGAGCCAGTGTGCACTGTAGAAGGGGCCCTGTCCAAATGAATGCTCAAGGATAAGTTATCAGTGCCCATGGTCCAGGCATTCCCTGATTCCAGTCTTGCACTCTTTGCGAAGTTTAAAATGCTGAATATTTCCGCAGTGGCAATGCATTGATTGATGACAAGCTCGAGTGATGTGGCGCAATTACGTACCTGCAAGACTAAAGATAGCCATGATTGGCAAAATGTACGTTGTCTATCAGCAATTGGAGTTCCACTTGTTGAGCGAGGTCTTGTCATTTAGTGCAGACTTTAAAACATAAGTGTTTTTGTGGTATCACGACACGCTGCTGATGATTGGGGCAACAACAGCGAGTTGAGCTGCAAGCATGTTGAGGAACAGCATTGCATTTCGAAACACCACAGATACAATGTTCCCTGACCGGGAATCGAACCCGGGCCACGGCGGTGAAAGCGCCGAATCCTAACCACTAGACCACCAGGGAAGCTGCTGCAAACGTTTGTGCCAGCAAGCAGACCAACCCAGTCTTTCCTCCTTGCTGTTTAGAAATTCTCATCACATTCGCGCCAGGGAAAACTGTTCGCAGCAAATGGCAGTTTTTGTGGAGAACATCAAAGACATGTCCGCGCAATCACAGCGTTAAGTGCGGCTAGGCATCCACTGAAATCCATTTCATTCTCTCCTTTTTCCGGGAATTTTCACTCTCGGTACCGTGTGAAGATTTCATTTGGTGCTTTTGTCCTGAAATGCAGCCTTTTGCTCATCTCCTGGCGACAGAACCGTTCTGTCTTTCTGTTCTGCTTTTAACCATTGACGGGAACAGCTCTCCAGTTCATCGGTTATGCGCAAAGCAAGAAACACGTATCAACAGAAAGTTGTGCTCTGCACACCGTCGGCAAAGAAGCAATGGCTGTTATTCCAAATCGTTCCCATCCCTTGGGATTCCGTGTGGATTTGTTTCGTTATGAAGATTTGATTGTAAAAGTTACTAAACACCGAATAAAAATCATGAAAAATTGGGTTGGCTCATACGGGGATCATGCCCGCGCTCTTTGCTTTATTAATAGCACGCCCTAAACGACCGATTTAACCGGCAACAAAATGCCCTTGGGCTGCGTGAAAGCAGAGCCTGAGATGATTTTGTATCCGGAACACACTGGGTGATAGAGTAACTGCATAAGAATTGAACACATCGCATCGCTGAAACATTGTTCACTCTTAGAAACATAGAAAATAGGTGCAGGAGCAGGCCATTCAGCTCTTCTAGCCTGCACCGCCATTCAATGAGTTCATGGCTGAACATGAAACTTCAGTACCATATACAAAACTGGGCAGAGTATAAATAGAACGTAACAGAGCGCTGAATCTAAAAAAAATCATGTCGAAAATTAGTACCACGCAACCGCTGAACAGCCCAGCCCTCAACCACTGTCTCGATCTCAAACCAGCTTCTCCCCTTAAAATGAAGGAAACGTAAAATCACCAGATATTGCCGAAACCCGGGATTGAACCAGTGACCTTTAAATCTTCAGTCTCACGCTCTCCCAACTGGACTATTTCGGCACGACAGAAAACGAAGCAAAACTTTCTCACACCTTTTTGAAAGAAAACTTAAACCCCGGAAGGAATTGCCCCGCACACTCAGTCCTCATTTCAGGGCAATGGGTCCCAAACACATCTCGGAGCTCCGGATGTGTTCATGTAATGTATAATGATATTGAAAAGGAGAGATTTAACGTTAGTGATGGTGAATCTCGGTTACATCAAAAACTCCATGAATTCTCTGCCGGGAAATTCAGATCTTGGAAATCGCCTTTAAACGCTAAACATTGACACGCAGTGAGCCAGTGTGCACTGTAGAAGGGGCCCTGTCCAAATGAATGCTCAAGGATAAGTTATCAGTGCCCATGGTCCAGGCATTCCCTGATTCCAGTCTTGCACTCTTTGCGAAGTTTAAAATGCTGAATATTTCCGCAGTGGCAATGCATTGATTGATGACAAGCTCGAGTGATGTGGCGCAATTACGTACCTGCAAGACTAAAGATAGCCATGATTGGCAAAATGTACGTTGTCTATCAGCAATTGGAGTTCCACTTGTTGAGCGAGGTCTTGTCATTTAGTGCAGACTTTAAAACATAAGTGTTTTTGTGGTATCACGACACGCTGCTGATGATTGGGGCAACAACAGCAAGTTGAGCTGCAAGCATGTTGAGGAACAGCATTGCATTTCGAAACACCGCAGATACAATGTTCCCTGACCGAGAATCGAACCCGGGCCGCGGCGGTGAAAGCGCCGAATCCTAACCACTAGACCACCAGGGAAGCTGCTGCAAACGTTTGTGCCAGCAAGCAGACCAACCCAGTCTTTCCTCCTTGCTGTTTAGAAATTCTCATCACATTCGCGCCAGGGAAAACTGTTCGCAGCAAATGGCAGTTTTTGTGGAGAACATCAAAGACATGTCCGCGCAATCACAGCGTTAAGTGCGGCTAGGCATCCACTGAAATCCATTTCATTCTCTCCTTTTTCCGGGAATTTTCACTCTAGGTACCGTGTGAAGATTTCATTTGGTGCTTTTGTCCTGAAATGCAGCCTTTTGCTCATCTCCTGGCGACAGAACCGTTGTGTCTTTCTGTTCTGCTTTTAACCATTGACGGGAACAGCTCTCCAGTTCATCGGTTATGCGCAAAGCAAGAAACACGTACCAACAGAAAGTTGTGCTCTGCACACCGTCGGCAAAGAAGCAATGGCTGTTATTCCAAATCGTTCCCATCCCTTGGGATTCCGTGTGGATTTGTTTCGTTATGAAGATTTGATTGTAAAAGTTACTAAAAACCGAATAAAAATCATGAAAAATTGGGTTGGCTCATACGGGGATCATGCCCGCGCTCTTTGCTTTATAAATACCACGCCCTAAACGACCGATTTAACCGGCAACAAAATGCCCTTGGGCTGCGTGAAAGCAGAGCCTGAGATGATTTTGTATCCGGAACACACTGGGTGATAGAGTAACTGCACAAGAATTGAACACATCGCATCGCTTAAACATTGTTCACTCTTAGAAACATAGAAAATAGGTGCAGGAGCAGGCCATTCAGCTCTTCTAGCCTGCACCGCCATTCAATGAGTTCATGGCTGAACATGAAACTTCAGTACCATATACAAAACTGGGCAGAGTATAAATAGAACGTAACAGAGCGCTGAATCTAAAAAAAATCATGTCGAAAATTAGTACCACGCAACCGCTGAACAGCCAGCCCTCAACCACTGTCTCGATCTCAAACCAGCTTCTCCCCTTAAAATGAAGGAAACGTAAAATCACCAGATATTGCCGAAACCCGGGATTGAACCAGTGACCTTTAAATCTTCAGTCTCACGCTCTACCAACTGGACTATTTCGGCACGACAGAAAACGACGCAAAACTTTCTCACAGCTTTTTGAAAGAAAACTTAAACCCCGGAAGGAATTGCCCCGCACACTCAGTCCTCATTTCGGGGCAATGGGTCCCAAACACATCTCGGAGCTCCGGATGTGTTCATGTAATGTATAATGATATTGAAAAGGAGAGATTTAACGTTAGTGATGGTGAATCTCGGTTACATCAAAAACTCCATGAATTCTCTGCCGGGAAATTCAGATCTTGGAAATCGCGTTTAAACGCTAAACATTGACACGCAGTGAGCCAGTGTGCACTGTAGAAGGGGCACTGTCCAAATGAATGCTCAAGGATAAGTTATCAGTGCCCATGGTCCAGGCATTCCCTGATTCCAGTCTTGCACTCTTTGCGAAGTTTAAAATGCTGAATATTTCCGCAGTGGCAATGCATTGATTGATGACAAGCTCGAGTGATGTGGCGCAAATACGTACCTGCAAGACTAAAGATAGCCATGATTGGCAAAATGTACGTTGTCTATCAGCAATTGGAGTTCCACTTGTTGAGCGAGATCTTGTCATTTAGTGCAGACTTTAAAACATAAGTGTTTTTGTGGTATCACGACACGCTGCTGATGATTGGGGCAACAACAGCGAGTTGAGCTGCAAGTATGTTGAGGAACAGCATTGCATTTCGAAACACCACAGATACAATGTTCCCTTACCGGGAATCGAACCCGGGCCACGGCGGTGAAAGCGCCGAATCCTAACCACTAGACCACCAGGGAAGCTGCTGCAAACGTTTGTGCCAGCAAGCAGACCAACCCAGTCTTTCCTCCTTGCTGTTTAGAAATTCTCATCACATTCGCGCCAGGGAAAACTGTTCGCAGCAAATGGCAGTTTTTGTGGAGAACATCAAAGACATGTCCGCGCAATCACAGCGTTAAGTGCGGCTAGGCATCCACTGAAATCCATTTCATTCTCGCCTTTTTCCGGGAATTTTCACTCTCGGTACCGTGTGAAGATTTCATTTGGTGCTTTTGTCCTGAAATGCAGCCTTTTGCTCATCTCCTGGCGACAGAACCGTTCTGTCTTTCTGTTCTGCTTTTAACCATTGACGGGAACAGCTCTCCAGTTCATCGGTTATGCGCAAAGCAAGAAACACGTATCAACAGAAAGTTGTGCTCTGCACACCGTCGGCAAAGAAGCAATGGCTGTTATTCCAAATCGTTCCCATCCCTTGGGATTCCGTGTGGATTTGTTTCGTTATGAAGATTTGATTGTAAAAGTTACTAAAAACCGAATAAAAATCATGAAAAATTGGGTTGGCTCATACGGGGATCATGCCCGCGCTCTTTGCTTTATTAATAGCACGCCCTAAACGACCGATTTAACCGGCAACAAAATGCCCTTGGGCTGCGTGAAAGCAGAGCCTGAGATGATTTTGTATCCGGAACACACTGGGTGATAGAGTAACTGCATAAGAATTGAACACATCGCATCGCTGAAACATTGTTCACTCTTAGAAACATAGAAAATAGGTGCAGGAGCAGGCCATTCAGCTCTTCTAGCCTGCACCGCCATTCAATGAGTTCATGGCTGGACATGAAACTTCAGTACCATATACAAAACTGGGCAGAGTATAAATAGAACATAACAGAGCGCTGAATCTAAAAAAAATCATGTCGAAAATTAGTACCACGCAACCGCTGAACAGCCCAGCCCTCAACCACTGTCTCGATCTCAAACCAGCTTCTCCCCTTAAAATTTAGGAAACGTAAAATCACCAGATATTGCCGAAACCCGGGATTGAACCAGTGACCTTTAAATCTTCAGTCTCACGCTCTCCCAACTGGACTATTTCGGCACGACAGAAAACGAAGCAAAACTTTCTCACACCTTTTTGAAAGAAAACTTAAACCCCGGAAGGAATTGCCCCGCACACTCAGTCCTCATTTCAGGGCAATGGGTCCCAAACACATCTCGGAGCTCCGGATGTGTTCATGTAATGTATAATGATATTGAAAAGGAGAGATTTAACGTTAGTGATGGTGAATCTCGGTTACATCAAAAACTCCATGAATTCTCTGCCGGGAAATTCAGATCTTGGAAATCGCCTTTAAACGCTAAACATTGACACGCAGTGAGCCAGTGTGCACTGTAGAAGGGGCCCTGTCCAAATGAATGCTCAAGGATAAGTTATCAGTGCCCATGGTCCAGGCATTCCCTGATTCCAGTCTTGCACTCTTTGGGAAGTTTAAAATGCTGAATATTTCCGCAGTGGCAATGCATTGATTGATGACAAGCTCGAGTGATGTGGCGCAAATACGTACCTGCAAGACTAAAGATAGCCATGATTGGCAAAATGTAAGTTGTCTATCAGCAATTGGAGTTCCACTTGTTGAGCGAGGTCTTGTCATTTAGTGCAGACTTTAAAACATAAGTGTTTTTGTGGTATCACGACACGCTGCTGATGATTGGGGCAACAACAGCAAGTTGAGCTGCAAGCATGTTGAGGAACAGCATTGCATTTCGAAACACCGCAGATACAATGTTCCCTGACCGAGAATCGAACCCGGGCCGCGGCGGTGAAAGCGCCGAATCCTAACCACTAGACCACCAGGGAAGCTGCTGCAAACGTTTGTGCCAGCAAGCAGACCAACCCAGTCTTTCCTCCTTGCTGTTTAGAAATTCTCATCACATTCGCGCCAGGGAAAACTGTTCGCAGCAAATGGCAGTTTTTGTGGAGAACATCAAAGACATGTCCGCGCAATCACAGCGTTAAGTGCGGCTAGGCATCCACTGAAATCCATTTCATTCTCTCCTTTTTCCGGGAATTTTCACTCTAGGTACCGTGTGAAGATTTCATTTGGTGCTTTTGTCCTGAAATGCAGCCTTTTGCTCATCTCCTGGCGACAGAACCGTTCTGTCTTTCTGTTCTGCTTTTAACCATTGACGGGAACAGCTCTCCAGTTCATCGGTTATGCGCAAAGCAAGAAACACGTACCAACAGAAAGTTGTGCTCTGCACACCGTCGGCAAAGAAGCAATGGCTGTTATTCCAAATCGTTCCCATCCCTTGGGATTCCGTGTGGATTTGTTTCGTTATGAAGATTTGATTGTAAAAGTTACTAAAAACCGAATAAAAATCATGAAAAATTGGGTTGGCTCATACGGGGATCATGCCCGCGCTCTTTGCTTTATAAATACCACGCCCTAAACGACCGATTTAACCGGCAACAAAATGCCCTTGGGCTGCGTGAAAGCAGAGCCTGAGATGGTTTTGTATCCGGAACACACTGGGTGATAGAGTAACTGCACAAGAATTGAACACATCACATCGCTTAAACATTGTTCACTCTTAGAAACATAGAAAATAGGTGCAGGAGCAGGCCATTCAGCTCTTCTAGCCTGCACCGCCATTCAATGAGTTCATGGCTGAACATGAAACTTCAGTACCATATACAAAACTGGGCAGAGTATAAATAGAACGTAACAGAGCGCTGAATCTAAAAAAAATCATGTCGAAAATTAGTACCACGCAACCGCTGAACAGCCAGCCCTCAACCACTGTCTCGATCTCAAACCAGCTTCTCCCCTTAAAATGAAGGAAACGTAAAATCACCAGATATTGCCGAAACCCGGGATTGAACCAGTGACCTTTAAATCTTCAGTCTCACGCTCTACCAACTGGACTATTTCGGCACGACAGAAAACGAAGCAAAACTTTCTCACAGCTTTTTGAAAGAAAACTTAAACCCCGGAAGGAATTGCCCCGCACACTCAGTCCTCATTTCGGGGCAATGGGTCCCAAACACATCTCGGAGCTCCGGATGTGTTCATGTAATGTATAATGATATTGAAAAGGAGAGATGGTGAATCTCGGTTACATCAAAAACTCCATGAATTCTCTGTCGGGAAATTCAGATCTTGGAAATCGCCTTTAAACGCTAAACATTGACACGCAGTGAGCCAGTGTGCACTGTAGAAGGGGCCCTGTCCAAATGAATGCTCAAGGATAAGTTATCAGTGCCCATGGTCCAGGCATTCCCTGATTCCAGTCTTGCACTCTTTGCGAAGTTTAAAATGCTGAATATTTCCGCAGTGGCAATGCATTGATTGATGACAAGCTCGAGTGATGTGGCGCAAATACGTACCTGCAAGACTAAAGATAGCTATGATTGGCAAAATATACGTTGTCTATCAGCAATTGGAGTTCCACTTGTTGAGCGAGATCTTGTCATTTAGTGCAGACTTTAAAACATAAGTGTTTTTGTGGTATCACGACACGCTGCTGATGATTGGGGCAACAACAGCGAGTTGAGCTGCAAGCATGTTGAGGAACAGCATTGCATTTCGAAACACCACAGATAAAATGTTCCCTGACCGGGAATCGAACCTGGGCCACGGCGGTGAAAGCGCCGAATCCTAACCACTAGACCACCAGGGAAGCTGCTGCAAACGTTTGTGCCAACAAGCAGACCAACCCAGTCTTTCCTCCTTGCTGTTTAGAAATTCTCATCACATTCGCACCAGGGAAAACTGTTCGCAGCAAATGGCAGTTTTTGTGGAGAACATCAAAGACATGTCCGCGCAATCACAGCGTTAAGTGCGGCTAGGCATCCACTGAAATCCATTTCATTCTCTCCATTTTCCGGGAATTTTCACTCTCGGTACCGTGTGAAGATTTCATTTGGTGCTTTTGTCCTGAAATGCAGCCTTTTGCTCATCTCCTGGCGACCGAACCGTTCTGTCTTTCTGTTCTGCTTTTAACCATTGACGGGAACAGCTCTCCAGTTCATCGGTTATGCGCAAAGCAAGAAACACGTACCAACAGAAAGTTGTGCTCTGCACACCGTCGGCAAAGAAGCAATGGCTGTTATTCCAAATCGTTCCCATCCCTTGGGATTCCGTGTGGATTTGTTTCGTTATGAAGATTTGATTGTAAAAGTTACTAAAAACCGAATAAAAATCATGAAAAATTGGGTTGGCTCATACGGGGATCATGCCCGCGCTCTTTGCTTTATTAATACCACGCCCTAAACGACCGATTTAACCGGCAACAAAATGCCCTTGGGCTGCGTGAAAGCAGAGCCTGAGATGATTTTGTATCCGGAACACACTGGGTGATAGAGTAACTGCATAAGAATTGAACACATCGCATCGCTTAAACATTGTTCACTCTTAGAAACATAGAAAATAGGTGCAGGAGCAGGCCATTCAGCTCTTCTAGCCTGCACCGCCATTCAATGAGTTCATGGCTGAACATGAAACTTCAGTACCATATACAAAACTGGGCAGAGTATAAATAGAACGTAACAGAGCGCTGAATCTAAAAAAAATCATGTCGAAAATTAGTACCACGCAACCGCTGAACAGCCCAGCCCTCAACCACTGTCTCGATCTCAAACCAGCTTCTCCCCTTAAAATGAAGGAAACGTAAAATCACTAGATATTGCCGAAACCCGGGATTGAACCAGTGACCTTTAAATCTTCAGTCTCACGCTCTCCCAACTGGACTATTTCGGCACGACAGAAAACGAAGCAAAACTTTCTCACAGCTTTTTGAAAGAAAACTTAAACCCCGGAAGGAATTGCCCCGCACACTCAGTCCTCATTTCGGGGCAATGGGTCCCAAACACATCTCGGAGCTCCGGATGTGTTCATGTAATGTATAATGATATTGAAAAGGAGAGATTTAACGTTAGTGATGGTGAATCTCGGTTACATCAAAAACTCCATGAATTCTCTGCCGGGAAATTCAGATCTTGGAAATCGCCTTTAAACGCTAAACATTGACACGCAGTGAGCCAGTGTGCACTGTAGAAGGGGCCCTGTCCAAATGAATGCTCAAGGATAAGTTATCAGTGCCCATGGTCCAGGCATTCCCTGATTCCAGTCTTGCACTCTTTGCGAAGTTTAAAATGCTGAATATTTCCGCAGTGGCAATGCATTGATTGATGACAAGCTCGAGTGATGTGGCGCAAATACGTACCTGCAAGACTAAAGATAGCCATGATTGGCAAAATGTACGTTGTCTATCAGCAATTGGAGTTCCACTTGTTGAGCGAGATCTTGTCATTTAGTGCAGACTTTAAAACATAAGTGTTTTTGTGGTATCACGACACGCTGCTGATGATTGGGGCAACAACAGCGAGTTGAGCTGCAAGCATGTTGAGGAACAGCATTGCATTTCGAAACACCACAGATAAAATGTTCCCTGACCGGGAATCGAACCCGGGCCACGGCGGTGAAAGCGCCGAATCCTAACCACTAGACCACCAGGGAAGCTGCTGCAAACGTTTGTGCCAGCAAGCAGACCAACCCAGTCTTTCCTCCTTGCTGTTTAGAAATTCTCATCACATTCGCACCAGGGAAAACTGTTCGCAGCAAATGGCAGTTTTTGTGGAGAACATCAAAGACATGTCCGCGCAATCACAGCGTTAAGTGCGGCTAGGCATCCACTGAAATCCATTTCATTCTCTCCTTTTTCCGGGAATTTTCACTCTCGGTACCGTGTGAAGATTTCATTTGGTGCTTTTGTCCTGAAATGCAGCCTTTTGCTCATCTCCTGGCGACTGAACCGTTCTGTCTTTCTGTTCTGCTTTTAACCATTGACGGGAACAGCTCTCCAGTTCATCGGTTATGCGCAAAGCAAGAAACACGTATCAACAGAAAGTTGTGCTCTGCACACCGTCGGCAAAGAAGCAATGGCTGTTATTCCAAATCGTTCCCATCCCTTGGGATTCCGTGTGGATTTGTTTCGTTATGAAGATTTGATTGTAAAAGTTACTAAAAACCGAATAAAAATCATGAAAAATTGGGTTGGCTCATACGGGGATCATGCCCGCGCTCTTTGCTTTATTAATACCACGCCCTAAACGACCGATTTAACCGGCAACAAAATGCCCTTGGGCTGCGTGAAAGCAGAGCCTGAGATGATTTTGTATCCGGAACACACTGGGTGATAGAGTAACTGCATAAGAATTGAACACATCGCATCGCTTAAACATTGTTCACTCTTAGAAACATAGAAAATAGGTGCAGGAGCAGGCCATTCAGCTCTTCTAGCCTGCACCGCCATTCAATGAGTTCATGGCTGAACATGAAACTTCAGTACCATATACAAAACTGGGCAGAGTATAAATAGAACGTAACAGAGCGCTGAATCTAAAAAAAATCATGTCGAAAATTAGTACCACGCAACCGCTGAACAGCCCAGCCCTCAACCACTGTCTCGATCTCAAACCAGCTTCTCCCCTTAAAATGAAGGAAACGTAAAATCACCAGATATTGCCGAAACCCGGGATTGAACCAGTGACCTTTAAATCTTCAGTCTCACGCTCTCCCAACTGGACTATTTCGGCACGACAGAAAACTATGCAAAACTTTCTCACAGCTTTTTGAAAGAAAACTTAAACCCCGGAAGGAATTGCCCCGCACACTCAGTCCTCATTTCGGGGCAATGGGTCCCAAACACATCTCGGAGCTCCGGATGTGTTCATGTAATGTATAATGTTATTGAAAAGGAGAGATTTAACGTTAGTGATGGTGAATCTCGGTTACATCAAAAACTCCATGAATTCTCTGCCGGGAAATTCAGATCTTGGAAATCGCCTTTAAACGCTAAACATTGACACGCAGTGAGCCAGTGTGCACTGTAGAAGGGGCCCTGTCCAAATGAATGCTCAAGGATAAGTTATCAGTGCCCATGGTCCAGGCATTCCCTGATTCCAGTCTTGCACTCTTTGCGAAGTTTAAAATGCTGAATATTTCCGCAGTGGCAATGCATTGATTGATGACAAGCTCGAGTGATGTGGCGCAAATACGTACCTGCAAGACTAAAGATAGCCATGATTGGCAAAATATACGTTGTCTATCAGCAATTGGAGTTCCACTTGTTGAGCGAGATCTTGTCATTTAGTGCAGACTTTAAAACATAAGTGTTTTTGTGGTATCACGACACGCTGCTGATGATTGGGGCAACAACAGCGAGTTGAACTGCAAGCATGTTGAGGAACAGCATTGCATTTCGAAACACCACAGATAAAATGTTCCCTGACCAGGAATCGAACCCGGGCCACGGCGGTGAAAGCGCCGAATCCTAACCACTAGACCACCAGGGAAGCTGCTGCAAACGTTTGTGCCAGCAAGCAGACCAACCCAGTCTTTCCTCCTTGCTGTTTAGAAATTCTCATCACATTCGCACCAGGGAAAACTGTTCGCAGCAAATGGCAGTTTTTGTGGAGAACATCAAAGACATGTCCGCGCAATCACAGCGTTAAGTGCGGCTAGGCATCCACTGAAATCCATTTCATTCTCTCCTTTTTCCGGGAATTTTCACTCTCGGTACCGTGTGAAGATTTCATTTGGTGCTTTTGTCCTGAAATGCAGCCTTTTGCTCATCTCCTGGCGACCGAACCGTTCTGTCTTTCTGTTCTGCTTTTAACCATTGACGGGAACAGCTCTCCAGTTCATCGGTTATGCGCAAAGCAAGAAACACGTATCAACAGAAAGTTGTGCTCTGCACACCGTCGGCAAAGAAGCAATGGCTGTTATTCCAAATCGTTCCCATCCCTTGGGATTCCGTGTGGATTTGTTTCGTTATGAAGATTTGATTGTAAAAGTTACTAAAAACCGAATAAAAATCATGAAAAATTGGGTTGGCTCATACGGGGATCATGCCCGCGCTCTTTGCTTTATTAATACCACGCCCTAAACGACCGATTTAACCGGCAACAAGATGCCCTTGGGCTGCGTGAAAGCAGAGCCTGAGATGATTTTGTATCCGGAACACACTGGGTGATAGAGTAACTGCATAAGAATTGAACACATCGCATCGCTTAAACATTGTTCACTCTTAGAAACATAGAAAATAGGTGCAGGAGCAGGCCATTCAGCTCTTCTAGCCTGCACCGCCATTCAATGAGTTCATGGCTGAACATGAAACTTCAGTACCATATACAAAACTGGGCAGAGTATAAATAGAACGTAACAGAGCGCTGAATCTAAAAAAAATCATGTCGAAAATTAGTACCACGCAACCGCTGAACAGCCCAGCCCTCAACCACTGTCTCGATCTCAAACCAGCTTCTCCCCTGAAAATGAAGGAAACGTAAAATCACCAGATATTGCCGAAACCCGGGATTGAACCAGTGACCTTTAAATCTTCAGTCTCACGCTCTCCCAACTGGACTATTTCGGCACGACAGAAAACGAAGCAAAACTTTCTCACACCTTTTTGAAAGAAAACTTAAACCCCGGAAGGAATTGCCCCGCACACTCAGTCCTCATTTCGGGGCAATGGGTCCCAAACACATCTCGGAGCTCCGGATGTGTTCATGTAATGTATAATGATATTGAAAAGGAGAGATTTAACGTTAGTGATGGTGAATCTCGGTTACATCAAAAACTCCATGAATTCTCTGCCGGGAAATTCAGATCTTGGAAATCGCCTTTAAACGCTAAACATTGACACGCAGTGAGCCAGTGTGCACTGTAGAAGGGGCCCTGTCCAAATGAATGCTCAAGGATAAGTTATCAGTGCCCATGGTCCAGGCATTCCCTGATTCCAGTCTTGCACTCTTTGCGAAGTTTAAAATGCTGAATATTTCCGCAGTGGCAATGCATTGATTGATGACAAGCTCGAGTGATGTGGCGCAAATACGTACCTGCAAGACTAAAGATAGCCATGATTGGCAAAATATACGTTGTCTATCAGCAATTGGAGTTCCACTTGTTGAGCGAGATCTTGTCATTTAGTGCAGACTTTAAAACATAAGTGTTTTTGTGGTATCACGACACGCTGCTGATGATTGGGGCAACAACAGCGAGTTGAGCTGCAAGCATGTTGAGGAACAGCATTGCATTTCGAAACACCACAGATAAAATGTTCCCTGACCGGGAATCGAACCCGGGCCACGGCGGTGAAAGCGCCGAATCCTAACCACTAGACCACCAGGGAAGCTGCTGCAAACGTTTGTGCCAACAAGCAGACCAACCCAGTCTTTCCTCCTTGCTGTTTAGAAATTCTCATCACATTCGCACCAGGGAAAACTGTTCGCAGCAAATGGCAGTTTTTGTGGAGAACATCAAAGACATGTCCGCGCAATCACAGCGTTAAGTGCGGCTAGGCATCCACTGAAATCCATTTCATTCTCTCCATTTTCCGGGAATTTTCACTCTCGGTACCGTGTGAAGATTTCATTTGGTGCTTTTGTCCTGAAATGCAGCCTTTTGCTCATCTCCTGGCGACCGAACCGTTCTGTCTTTCTGTTCTGCTTTTAACCATTGACGGGAACAGCTCTCCAGTTCATCGGTTATGCGCAAAGCAAGAAACACGTACCAACAGAAAGTTGTGCTCTGCACACCGTCGGCAAAGAAGCAATGGCTGTTATTCCAAATCGTTCCCATCCCTTGGGATTCCGTGTGGATTTGTTTCGTTATGAAGATTTGATTGTAAAAGTTACTAAAAACCGAATAAAAATCATGAAAAATTGGGTTGGCTCATACGGGGATCATGCCCGCGCTCTTTGCTTTATTAATACCACGCCCTAAACGACCGATTTAACCGGCAACAAAATGCCCTTGGGCTGCGTGAAAGCAGAGCCTGAGATGATTTTGTATCCGGAACACACTGGGTGATAGAGTAACTGCATAAGAATTGAACACATCGCATCGCTTAAACATTGTTCACTCTTAGAAACATAGAAAATAGGTGCAGGAGCAGGCCATTCAGCTCTTCTAGCCTGCACCGCCATTCAATGAGTTCATGGCTGAACATGAAACTTCAGTACCATATACAAAACTGGGCAGAGTATAAATAGAACGTAACAGAGCGCTGAATCTAAAAAAAATCATGTCGAAAATTAGTACCACGCAACCGCTGAACAGCCCAGCCCTCAACCACTGTCTCGATCTCAAACCAGCTTCTCCCCTTAAAATGAAGGAAACGTAAAATCACTAGATATTGCCGAAACCCGGGATTGAACCAGTGACCTTTAAATCTTCAGTCTCACGCTCTCCCAACTGGACTATTTCGGCACGACAGAAAACGAAGCAAAACTTTCTCACAGCTTTTTGAAAGAAAACTTAAACCCCGGAAGGAATTGCCCCGCACACTCAGTCCTCATTTCGGGGCAATGGGTCCCAAACACATCTCGGAGCTCCGGATGTGTTCATGTAATGTATAATGATATTGAAAAGGAGAGATTTAACGTTAGTGATGGTGAATCTCGGTTACATCAAAAACTCCATGAATTCTCTGCCGGGAAATTCAGATCTTGGAAATCGCCTTTAAACGCTAAACATTGACACGCAGTGAGCCAGTGTGCACTGTAGAAGGGGCCCTGTCCAAATGAATGCTCAAGGATAAGTTATCAGTGCCCATGGTCCAGGCATTCCCTGATTCCAGTCTTGCACTCTTTGCGAAGTTTAAAATGCTGAATATTTCCGCAGTGGCAATGCATTGATTGATGACAAGCTCGAGTGATGTGGCGCAAATACGTACCTGCAAGACTAAAGATAGCCATGATTGGCAAAATGTACGTTGTCTATCAGCAATTGGAGTTCCACTTGTTGAGCGAGATCTTGTCATTTAGTGCAGACTTTAAAACATAAGTGTTTTTGTGGTATCACGACACGCTGCTGATGATTGGGGCAACAACAGCGAGTTGAGCTGCAAGCATGTTGAGGAACAGCATTGCATTTCGAAACACCACAGATAAAATGTTCCCTGACCGGGAATCGAACCCGGGCCACGGCGGTGAAAGCGCCGAATCCTAACCACTAGACCACCAGGGAAGCTGCTGCAAACGTTTGTGCCAGCAAGCAGACCAACCCAGTCTTTCCTCCTTGCTGTTTAGAAATTCTCATCACATTCGCACCAGGGAAAACTGTTCGCAGCAAATGGCAGTTTTTGTGGAGAACATCAAAGACATGTCCGCGCAATCACAGCGTTAAGTGCGGCTAGGCATCCACTGAAATCCATTTCATTCTCTCCTTTTTCCGGGAATTTTCACTCTCGGTACCGTGTGAAGATTTCATTTGGTGCTTTTGTCCTGAAATGCAGCCTTTTGCTCATCTCCTGGCGACTGAACCGTTCTGTCTTTCTGTTCTGCTTTTAACCATTGACGGGAACAGCTCTCCAGTTCATCGGTTATGCGCAAAGCAAGAAACACGTATCAACAGAAAGTTGTGCTCTGCACACCGTCGGCAAAGAAGCAATGGCTGTTATTCCAAATCGTTCCCATCCCTTGGGATTCCGTGTGGATTTGTTTCGTTATGAAGATTTGATTGTAAAAGTTACTAAAAACCGAATAAAAATCATGAAAAATTGGGTTGGCTCATACGGGGATCATGCCCGCGCTCTTTGCTTTATTAATACCACGCCCTAAACGACCGATTTAACCGGCAACAAAATGCCCTTGGGCTGCGTGAAAGCAGAGCCTGAGATGATTTTGTATCCGGAACACACTGGGTGATAGAGTAACTGCATAAGAATTGAACACATCGCATCGCTTAAACATTGTTCACTCTTAGAAACATAGAAAATAGGTGCAGGAGCAGGCCATTCAGCTCTTCTAGCCTGCACCGCCATTCAATGAGTTCATGGCTGAACATGAAACTTCAGTACCATATACAAAACTGGGCAGAGTATAAATAGAACGTAACAGAGCGCTGAATCTAAAAAAAATCATGTCGAAAATTAGTACCACGCAACCGCTGAACAGCCCAGCCCTCAACCACTGTCTCGATCTCAAACCAGCTTCTCCCCTTAAAATGAAGGAAACGTAAAATCACCAGATATTGCCGAAACCCGGGATTGAACCAGTGACCTTTAAATCTTCAGTCTCACGCTCTCCCAACTGGACTATTTCGGCACGACAGAAAACTATGCAAAACTTTCTCACAGCTTTTTGAAAGAAAACTTAAACCCCGGAAGGAATTGCCCCGCACACTCAGTCCTCATTTCGGGGCAATGGGTCCCAAACACATCTCGGAGCTCCGGATGTGTTCATGTAATGTATAATGTTATTGAAAAGGAGAGATTTAACGTTAGTGATGGTGAATCTCGGTTACATCAAAAACTCCATGAATTCTCTGCCGGGAAATTCAGATCTTGGAAATCGCCTTTAAACGCTAAACATTGACACGCAGTGAGCCAGTGTGCACTGTAGAAGGGGCCCTGTCCAAATGAATGCTCAAGGATAAGTTATCAGTGCCCATGGTCCAGGCATTCCCTGATTCCAGTCTTGCACTCTTTGCGAAGTTTAAAATGCTGAATATTTCCGCAGTGGCAATGCATTGATTGATGACAAGCTCGAGTGATGTGGCGCAAATACGTACCTGCAAGACTAAAGATAGCCATGATTGGCAAAATGTACGTTGTCTATCAGCAATTGGAGTTCCACTTGTTGAGCGAGATCTTGTCATTTAGTGCAGACTTTAAAACATAAGTGTTTTTGTGGTATCACGACACGCTGCTGATGATTGGGGCAACAACAGCGAGTTGAACTGCAAGCATGTTGAGGAACAGCATTGCATTTCGAAACACCACAGATAAAATGTTCCCTGACCAGGAATCGAACCCGGGCCACGGCGGTGAAAGCGCCGAATCCTAACCACTAGACCACCAGGGAAGCTGCTGCAAACGTTTGTGCCAGCAAGCAGACCAACCCAGTCTTTCCTCCTTGCTGTTTAGAAATTCTCATCACATTCGCACCAGGGAAAACTGTTCGCAGCAAATGGCAGTTTTTGTGGAGAACATCAAAGACATGTCCGCGCAATCACAGCGTTAAGTGCGGCTAGGCATCCACTGAAATCCATTTCATTCTCTCCTTTTTCCGGGAATTTTCACTCTCGGTACCGTGTGAAGATTTCATTTGGTGCTTTTGTCCTGAAATGCAGCCTTTTGCTCATCTCCTGGCGACCGAACCGTTCTGTCTTTCTGTTCTGCTTTTAACCATTGACGGGAACAGCTCTCCAGTTCATCGGTTAAGCGCAAAGCAAGAAACACGTATCAACAGAAAGTTGTGCTCTGCACACCGTCGGCAAAGAAGCAATGGCTGTTATTCCAAATCGTTCCCATCCCTTGGGATTCCGTGTGGATTTGTTTCGTTATGAAGATTTGATTGTAAAAGTTACTAAAAACCGAATAAAAATCATGAAAAATTGGGTTGGCTCATACGGGGATCATGCCCGCGCTCTTTGCTTTATTAATACCACGCCCTAAACGACCGATTTAACCGGCAACAAGATGCCCTTGGGCTGCGTGAAAGCAGAGCCTGAGATGATTTTGTATCCGGAACACACTGGGTGATAGAGTAACTGCATAAGAATTGAACACATCGCATCGCTTAAACATTGTTCACTCTTAGAAACATAGAAAATAGGTGCAGGAGCAGGCCATTCAGCTCTTCTAGCCTGCACCGCCATTCAATGAGTTCATGGCTGAACATGAAACTTCAGTACCATATACAAAACTGGGCAGAGTATAAATAGAACGTAACAGAGCGCTGAATCTAAAAAAAATCATGTCGAAAATTAGTACCACGCAACCGCTGAACAGCCCAGCCCTCAACCACTGTCTCGATCTCAAACCAGCTTCTCCCCTGAAAATGAAGGAAACGTAAAATCACCAGATATTGCCGAAACCCGGGATTGAACCAGTGACCTTTAAATCTTCAGTCTCACGCTCTCCCAACTGGACTATTTCGGCACGACAGAAAACGAAGCAAAACTTTCTCACACCTTTTTGAAAGAAAACTTAAACCCCGGAAGGAATTGCCCCGCACACTCAGTCCTCATTTCGGGGCAATGGGTCCCAAACACATCTCGGAGCTCCGGATGTGTTCATGTAATGTATAATGATATTGAAAAGGAGAGATTTAACGTTAGTGATGGTGAATCTCGGTTACATCAAAAACTCCATGAATTCTCTGCCGGGAAATTCAGATCTTGGAAATCGCCTTTAAACGCTAAACATTGACACGCAGTGAGCCAGTGTGCACTGTAGAAGGGGCCCTGTCCAAATGAATGCTCAAGGATAAGTTATCAGTGCCCATGGTCCAGGCATTCCCTGATTCCAGTCTTGCACTCTTTGCGAAGTTTAAAATGCTGAATATTTCCGCAGTGGCAATGCATTGATTGATGACAAGCTCGAGTGATGTGGCGCAAATACGTAGCTGCAAGACTAAAGATAGCCATGATTGGCAAAATATACGTTGTCTATCAGCAATTGGAGTTCCACTTGTTGAGCGAGATCTTGTCATTTAGTGCAGACTTTAAAACATAAGTGTTTTTGTGGTATCACGACACGCTGCTGATGATTGGGGCAACAACAGCGAGTTGAGCTGCAAGCATGTTGAGGAACAGCATTGCATTTCGAAACACCACAGATAAAATGTTCCCTGACCGGGAATCGAACCCGGGCCACGGCGGTGAAAGCGCCGAATCCTAACCACTAGACCACCAGGGAAGCTGCTGCAAACGTTTGTGCCAACAAGCAGACCAACCCAGTCTTTCCTCCTTGCTGTTTAGAAATTCTCATCACATTCGCACCAGGGAAAACTGTTCGCAGCAAATGGCAGTTTTTGTGGAGACATCAAAGACATGTCCGCGCAATCACAGCGTTAAGTGCGGCTAGGCATCCACTGAAATCCATTTCATTCTCTCCATTTTCCGGGAATTTTCACTCTCGGTACCGTGTGAAGATTTCATTTGGTGCTTTTGTCCTGAAATGCAGCCTTTTGCTCATCTCCTGGCGACCGAACCGTTCTGTCTTTCTGTTCTGCTTTTAACCATTGACGGGAACAGCTCTCCAGTTCATCGGTTATGCGCAAAGCAAGAAACACGTACCAACAGAAAGTTGTGCTCTGCACACCGTCGGCAAAGAAGCAATGGCTGTTATTCCAAATCGTTCCCATCCCTTGGGATTCCGTGTGGATTTGTTTCGTTATGAAGATTTGATTGTAAAAGTTACTAAAAACCGAATAAAAATCATGAAAAATTGGGTTGGCTCATACGGGGATCATGCCCGCGCTCTTTGCTTTATTAATACCACGCCCTAAACGACCGATTTAACCGGCAACAAAATGCCCTTGGGCTGCGTGAAAGCAGAGCCTGAGATGATTTTGTATCCGGAACACACTGGGTGATAGAGTAACTGCATAAGAATTGAACACATCGCATCGCTTAAACATTGTTCACTCTTAGAAACATAGAAAATAGGTGCAGGAGCAGGCCATTCAGCTCTTCTAGCCTGCACCGCCATTCAATGAGTTCATGGCTGAACATGAAACTTCAGTACCATATACAAAACTGGGCAGAGTATAAATAGAACGTAACAGAGCGCTGAATCTAAAAAAAATCATGTCGAAAATTAGTACCACGCAACCGCTGAACAGCCCAGCCCTCAACCACTGTCTCGATCTCAAACCAGCTTCTCCCCTTAAAATGAAGGAAACGTAAAATCACTAGATATTGCCGAAACCCGGGATTGAACCAGTGACCTTTAAATCTTCAGTCTCACGCTCTCCCAACTGGACTATTTCGGCACGACAGAAAACGAAGCAAAACTTTCTCACAGCTTTTTGAAAGAAAACTTAAACCCCGGAAGGAATTGCCCCGCACACTCAGTCCTCATTTCGGGGCAATGGGTCCCAAACACATCTCGGAGCTCCGGATGTGTTCATGTAATGTATAATGATATTGAAAAGGAGAGATTTAACGTTAGTGATGGTGAATCTCGGTTACATCAAAAACTCCATGAATTCTCTGCCGGGAAATTCAGATCTTGGAAATCGCCTTTAAACGCTAAACATTGACACGCAGTGAGCCAGTGTGCACTGTAGAAGGGGCCCTGTCCAAATGAATGCTCAAGGATAAGTTATCAGTGCCCATGGTCCAGGCATTCCCTGATTCCAGTCTTGCACTCTTTGCGAAGTTTAAAATGCTGAATATTTCCGCAGTGGCAATGCATTGATTGATGACAAGCTCGAGTGATGTGGCGCAAATACGTACCTGCAAGACTAAAGATAGCCATGATTGGCAAAATGTACGTTGTCTATCAGCAATTGGAGTTCCACTTGTTGAGCGAGATCTTGTCATTTAGTGCAGACTTTAAAACATAAGTGTTTTTGTGGTATCACGACACGCTGCTGATGATTGGGGCAACAACAGCGAGTTGAGCTGCAAGCATGTTGAGGAACAGCATTGCATTTCGAAACACCACAGATAAAATGTTCCCTGACCGGGAATCGAACCCGGGCCACGGCGGTGAAAGCACCGAATCCTAACCACTAGACCACCAGGGAAGCTGCTGCAAACGTTTGTGCCAGCAAGCAGACCAACCCAGTCTTTCCTCCTTGCTGTTTAGAAATTCTCATCACATTCGCACCAGGGAAAACTGTTCGCAGCAAATGGCAGTTTTTGTGGAGAACATCAAAGACATGTCCGCGCAATCACAGCGTTATGTGCGGCTAGGCATCCACTGAAATCCATTTCATTCTCTCCTTTTTCCGGGAATTTTCTCTCTCGGTACCGTGTGAAGATTTCATTTGGTGCTTTTGTCCTGAAATGCAGCCTTTTGCTCATCTCCTGGCGACCGAACCGTTCTGTCTTTCTGTTCTGCTTTTAACCATTGACGGGAACAGCTCTCCAGTTCATCGGTTATGCGCAAAGCAAGAAACACGTATCAACAGAAAGTTGTGCTCTGCACACCGTCGGCAAAGAAGCAATGGCTGTTATTCCAAATCGTTCCCATCCCTTGGGATTCCGTGTGGATTTGTTTCGTTATGAAGATTTGATTGTAAAAGTTACTAAAAACCGAATAAAAATCATGAAAAATTGGGTTGGCTCATACGGGGATCATGCCCGCGCTCTTTGCTTTATTAATACCACGCCCTAAACGACCGATTTAACCGGCAACAAAATGCCCTTGGGCTGCGTGAAAGCAGAGCCTGAGATGATTTTGTATCCGGAACACACTGGGTGATAGAGTAACTGCATAAGAATTGAACACATCGCATCGCTTAAACATTGATCACTCTTAGAAACATAGAAAATAGGTGCAGGAGCAGGCCATTCAGCTCTTCTAGCCTGCACCGCCATTCAATGAGTTCATGGCTAAACATGAAACTTCAGTACCATATACAAAACTGGGCAGAGTATAAATAGAACGTAACAGAGCGCTGAATCTAAAAAAAATCATGTCGAAAATTAGTACCACGCAACCGCTGAACAGCCCAGCCCTCAACCACTGTCTCGATCTCAAACCAGCTTCTCCCCTTAAAATGAAGGAAACGTAAAATCACCAGATATTGCCGAAACCCGGGATTGAACCAGTGACCTTTAAATCTTCAGTCTCACGCTCTCTCAACTGGACTATTTCGGCACGACAGAAAACGAAGCAAAACTTTCTCACAGCTTTTTGAAAGAAAACTTAAACCCCGGAAGGAATTGCCCCGCACACTCAGTCCTCATTTCGGGGCAATGGGTCCCAAACACATCTCGGAGCTCCGGATGTGTTCATGTAATGTATAATGATATTGAAAAGGAGATATTTAACGTTAGTGATGGTGAATCTCGGTTACATCAAAAACTCCATGAATTCTCTGCCGGGAAATTCAGATCTTGGAAATCGCCTTTAAACGCTAAACATTGACACGCAGTGAGCCAGTGTGCACTGTAGAAGGGGCCCTGTCCAAATGAATGCTCAAGGATACGTTATCAGTGCCCATGGTCCAGGCATTCCCTGATTCCAGTCTTGCACTCTTTGCGAAGTTTAAAATGCTGAATATTTCCGCAGTGGCAATGCATTGATTGATGACAAGCTCGAGTGATGTGGCGCAAATACGTACCTGCAAGACTAAAGATAGCCATGATTGGCAAAATGTACGTTGTCTATCAGCAATTGGAGTTCCACTTGTTGAGCGAGATCTTGTCATTTAGTGCAGACTTTAAAACATAAGTGTTTTTGTGGTATCACGACACGCTGCTGATGATTGGGGCAACAACAGCGAGTTGAGCTGCAAGCATGTTGAGGAACAGCATTGCATTTCGAAACACCACAGATAAAATGTTCCCTGACCGGGAATCGAACCCGGGCCACGGCGGTGAAAGCGCCGAATCCTAACCACTAGACCACCAGGGAAGCTGCTGCAAACGTTTGTGCCAGCAAGCAGACCAACCCAGTCTTTCCTCCTTGCTGTTTAGAAATTCTCATCACATTCGCGCCAGGGAAAACTGTTCGCAGCAAATGGCAGTTTTTGTGGAGAACATCAAAGACATGTCCGCGCAATCACAGCGTTAAGTGCGGCTAGGCATCCACTGAAATCCATTTCATTCTCTCCTTTTTCCGGGAATTTTCACTCTCGGTACCGTGTGAAGATTTCATTTGGTGCTTTTGTCCTGAAATGCAGCCTTTTGCTCATCTCCTGGCGACCGAACCGTTCTGTCTTTCTGTTCTGCTTTTAACCATTGACGGGAACAGCTCTCCAGTTCATCGGTTATGCGCAAAGCAAGAAACACGTATCAACAGAAAGTTGTGCTCTGCACACCGTCGGCAAAGAAGCAATGGCTGTTATTCCAAATCGTTCCCATCCCTTGGGATTCCGTGTGGATTTGTTTCGTTATGAAGATTTGATTGTAAAAGTTACTAAAAACCGAATAAAAATCATGAAAAATTGGGTTGGCTCATACGGGGATCATGCCCGCGCTCTTTGCTTTATTAATACCACGCCCTAAACGACCGATTTAACCGGCAACAAAATGCCCTTGGGCTGCGTGAAAGCAGAGCCTGAGATGATTTTATATCCGGAACACACTGGGTGATAGAGTAACTGCATAAGAATTGAACACATCGCATCGCTTAAACATTGTTCACTCTTAGAAACATAGAAAATATGTGCAGGAGCAGGCCATTCAGCTCTTCTAGCCTGCACCGCCATTCAATGAGTTCATGGCTGAACATGAAACTTCAGTACCATATACAAAACTGGGCAGAGTATAAATAGAACGTAACAGAGCGCTGAATCTAAAAAAAATCATGTCGAAAATTAGTACCACGCAACCGCTGAACAGCCCAGCCCTCAACCACTGTCTCGATCTCAAACCAGCTTCTCCCCTTAAAATGAAGGAAACGTAAAATCACCAGATATTGCCGAAACCCGGGATTGAACCAGTGATCTTTAAATCTTCAGTCTCACGCTCTCCCAACTGGACTATTTTGGCACGACAGAAAACTATGCAAAACTTTCTCACACCTTTTTGAAAGAAAACTTAAACCCCGGAAGGAATTGCCCCGCACACTCAGTCCTCATTTCGGGGCAATGGGTCCCAAACACATCTCGGAGCTCCGGATGTGTTCATGTAATGTATAATGATATTGAAAAGGAGAGATTTAACGTTAGTGATGGTGAATCTCGGTTACATCAAAAACTCCATGAATTCTCTGCCGGGAAATTCAGATCTTGGAAATCGCCTTTAAACGCTAAACATTGACACGCAGTGAGCCAGTGTGCACTGTAGAAGGGGCCCTGTCCAAATGAATGCTCAAGGATAAGTTATCAGTGCCCATGGTCCAGGCATTCCCTGATTCCAGTCTTGCACTCTTTGCGAAGTTTAAAATGCTGAATATTTCCGCAGTGGCAATGCATTGATTGATGACAAGCTCGAGTGATGTGGCGCAAATACGTACCTGCAAGACTAAAGATAGCCATGATTGGCAAAATATACGTTGTCTATCAGCAATTGGAGTTCCACTTGTTGAGCGAGATCTTGTCATTTAGTGCAGACTTTAAAACATAAGTGTTTTTGTGGTATCACGACACGCTGCTGATGATTGGGGCAACAACAGCGAGTTGAGCTGCAAGCATGTTGAGGAACAGCATTGCATTTCGAAACACCACAGGTAAAATGTTCCCTGACCGGGAATCGAACCCGGGCCACGGCGGTGAAAGCGCCGAATCCTAACCACTAGACCACCAGGGAAGCTGCTGCAAACGTTTGTGCCAACAAGCAGACCAACCCAGTCTTTCCTCCTTGCTGTTTAGAAATTCTCATCACATTCGCACCAGGGAAAACTGTTCGCAGCAAATGGCAGTTTTTGTGGAGAACATCAAAGACATGTCCGCGCAATCACAGCGTTAAGTGCGGCTAGGCATCCACTGAAATCCATTTCATTCTCTCCATTTTCCGGGAATTTTCACTCTCGGTACCGTGTGAAGATTTCATTTGGTGCTTTTGTCCTGAAATGCAGCCTTTTGCTCATCTCCTGGCGACCGAACCGTTCTGTCTTTCTGTTCTGCTTTTAACCATTGACGGGAACAGCTCTCCAGTTCATCGGTTATGCGCAAAGCAAGAAACACGTACCAACAGAAAGTTGTGCTCTGCACACCGTCGGCAAAGAAGCAATGGCTGTTATTCCAAATCGTTCCCATCCCTTGGGATTCCGTGTGGATTTGTTTCGTTATGAAGATTTGATTGTAAAAGTTACTAAAAACCGAATAAAAATCATGAAAAATTGGGTTGGCTCATACGGGGATCATGCCCGCGCTCTTTGCTTTATTAATACCACGCCCTAAACGACCGATTTAACCGGCAACAAAATGCCCTTGGGCTGCGTGAAAGCAGAGCCTGAGATGATTTTGTATCCGGAACACACTGGGTGATAGAGTAACTGCATAAGAATTGAACACATCGCATCGCTTAAACATTGTTCACTCTTAGAAACATAGAAAATAGGTGCAGGAGCAGGCCATTCAGCTCTTCTAGCCTGCACCGCCATTCAATGAGTTCATGGCTGAACATGAAACTTCAGTACCATATACAAAACTGGGCAGAGTATAAATAGAACGTAACAGAGCGCTGAATCTAAAAAAAATCATGTCGAAAATTAGTACCACGCAACCGCTGAACAGCCCAGCCCTCAACCACTGTCTCGATCTCAAACCAGCTTCTCCCCTTAAAATGAAGGAAACGTAAAATCACTAGATATTGCCGAAACCCGGGATTGAACCAGTGACCTTTAAATCTTCAGTCTCACGCTCTCCCAACTGGACTATTTCGGCACGACAGAAAACGAAGCAAAACTTTCTCACAGCTTTTTGAAAGAAAACTTAAACCCCGGAAGGAATTGCCCCGCACACTCAGTCCTCATTTCGGGGCAATGGGTCCCAAACACATCTCGGAGCTCCGGATGTGTTCATGTAATGTATAATGATATTGAAAAGGAGAGATTTAACGTTAGTGATGGTGAATCTCGGTTACATCAAAAACTCCATGAATTCTCTGCCGGGAAATTCAGATCTTGGAAATCGCCTTTAAACGCTAAACATTGACACGCAGTGAGCCAGTGTGCACTGTAGAAGGGGCCCTGTCCAAATGAATGCTCAAGGATAAGTTATCAGTGCCCATGGTCCAGGCATTCCCTGATTCCAGTCTTGCACTCTTTGCGAAGTTTAAAATGCTGAATATTTCCGCAGTGGCAATGCATTGATTGATGACAAGCTCGAGTGATGTGGCGCAAATACGTACCTGCAAGACTAAAGATAGCCATGATTGGCAAAATGTACGTTGTCTATCAGCAATTGGAGTTCCACTTGTTGAGCGAGATCTTGTCATTTAGTGCAGACTTTAAAACATAAGTGTTTTTGTGGTATCACGACACGCTGCTGATGATTGGGGCAACAACAGCGAGTTGAGCTGCAAGCATGTTGAGGAACAGCATTGCATTTCGAAACACCACAGATAAAATGTTCCCTGACCGGGAATCGAACCCGGGCCACGGCGGTGAAAGCGCCGAATCCTAACCACTAGACCACCAGGGAAGCTGCTGCAAACGTTTGTGCCAGCAAGCAGACCAACCCAGTCTTTCCTCCTTGCTGTTTAGAAATTCTCATCACATTCGCACCAGGGAAAACTGTTCGCAGCAAATGGCAGTTTTTGTGGAGAACATCAAAGACATGTCCGCGCAATCACAGCGTTATGTGCGGCTAGGCATCCACTGAAATCCATTTCATTCTCTCCTTTTTCCGGGAATTTTCTCTCTCGGTACCGTGTGAAGATTTCATTTGGTGCTTTTGTCCTGAAATGCAGCCTTTTGCTCATCTCCTGGCGACCGAACCGTTCTGTCTTTCTGTTCTGCTTTTAACCATTGACGGGAACAGCTCTCCAGTTCATCGGTTATGCGCAAAGCAAGAAACACGTATCAACAGAAAGTTGTGCTCTGCACACCGTCGGCAAAGAAGCAATGGCTGTTATTCCAAATCGTTCCCATCCCTTGGGATTCCGTGTGGATTTGTTTCGTTATGAAGATTTGATTGTAAAAGTTACTAAAAACCGAATAAAAATCATGAAAAATTGGGTTGGCTCATACGGGGATCATGCCCGCGCTCTTTGCTTTATTAATACCACGCCCTAAACGACCGATTTAACCGGCAACAAAATGCCCTTGGGCTGCGTGAAAGCAGAGCCTGAGATGATTTTGTATCCGGAACACACTGGGTGATAGAGTAACTGCATAAGAATTGAACACATCGCATCGCTTAAACATTGATCACTCTTAGAAACATAGAAAATAGGTGCAGGAGCAGGCCATTCAGCTCTTCTAGCCTGCACCGCCATTCAATGAGTTCATGGCTGAACATGAAACTTCAGTACCATATACAAAACTGGGCAGAGTATAAATAGAACGTAACAGAGCGCTGAATCTAAAAAAAATCATGTCGAAAATTAGTACCACGCAACCGCTGAACAGCCCAGCCCTCAACCACTGTCTCGATCTCAAACCAGCTTCTCTCCTTAAAATGAAGGAAACGTAAAATCACCAGATATTGCCGAAACCCGGGATTGAACCAGTGACCTTTAAATCTTCAGTCTCACGCTCTCCCAACTGGACTATTTCGGCACGACAGAAAACGAAGCAAAACTTTCTCACAGCTTTTTGAAAGAAAACTTAAACCCCGGAAGGAATTGCCCCGCACACTCAGTCCTCATTTCGGGGCAATGGGTCCCAAACACATCTCGGAGCTCCGGATGTGTTCATGTAATGTATAATGATATTGAAAAGGAGATATTTAACGTTAGTGATGGTGAATCTCGGTTACATCAAAAACTCCATGAATTCTCTGCCGGGAAATTCAGATCTTGGAAATCGCCTTTAAACGCTAAACATTGACACGCAGTGAGCCAGTGTGCACTGTAGAAGGGGCCCTGTCCAAATGAATGCTCAAGGATACGTTATCAGTGCCCATGGTCCAGGCATTCCCTGATTCCAGTCTTGCACTCTTTGCGAAGTTTAAAATGCTGAATATTTCCGCAGTGGCAATGCATTGATTGATGACAAGCTCGAGTGATGTGGCGCAAATACGTACCTGCAAGACTAAAGATAGCCATGATTGGCAAAATGTACGTTGTCTATCAGCAATTGGAGTTCCACTTGTTGAGCGAGATCTTGTCATTTAGTGAAGACTTTAAAACATAAGTGTTTTTGTGGTATCACGACACGCTGCTGATGATTGGGGCAACAACAGCGAGTTGAGCTGCAAGCATGTTGAGGAACAGCATTGCATTTCGAAACACCACAGATAAAATGTTCCCTGACCGGGAATCGAACCCGGGCCACGGCGGTGAAAGCGCCGAATCCTAACCACTAGACCACCAGGGAAGCTGCTGCAAACGTTTGTGCCAGCAAGCAGACCAACCCAGTCTTTCCTCCTTGCTGTTTAGAAATTCTCATCACATTCGCGCCAGGGAAAACTGTTCGCAGCAAATGGCAGTTTTTGTGGAGAACATCAAAGACATGTCCGCGCAATCACAGCGTTAAGTGCGGCTAGGCATCCACTGAAATCCATTTCATTCTCTCCTTTTTCCGGGAATTTTCACTCTCGGTACCGTGTGAAGATTTCATTTGGTGCTTTTGTCCTGAAATGCAGCCTTTTGCTCATCTCCTGGCGACCGAACCGTTCTGTCTTTCTGTTCTGCTTTTAACCATTGACGGGAACAGCTCTCCAGTTCATCGGTTATGCGCAAAGCAAGAAACACGTATCAACAGAAAGTTGTGCTCTGCACACCGTCGGCAAAGAAGCAATGGCTGTTATTCCAAATCGTTCCCATCCCTTGGGATTCCGTGTGGATTTGTTTCGTTATGAAGATTTGATTGTAAAAGTTACTAAAAACCGAATAAAAATCATGAAAAATTGGGTTGGCTCATACGGGGATCATGCCCGCGCTCTTTGCTTTATTAATACCACGCCCTAAACGACCGATTTAACCGGCAACAAAATGCCCTTGGGCTGCGTGAAAGCAGAGCCTGAGATGATTTTATATCCGGAACACACTGGGTGATAGAGTAACTGCATAAGAATTGAACACATCGCATCGCTTAAACATTGTTCACTCTTAGAAACATAGAAAATATGTGCAGGAGCAGGCCATTCAGCTCTTCTAGCCTGCACCGCCATTCAATGAGTTCATGGCTGAACATGAAACTTCAGTACCATATACAAAACTGGGCAGAGTATAAATAGAACGTAACAGAGCGCTGAATCTAAAAAAAATCATGTCGAAAATTAGTACCACGCAACCGCTGAACAGCCCAGCCCTCAACCACTGTCTCGATCTCAAACCAGCTTCTCCCCTTAAAATGAAGGAAACGTAAAATCACCAGATATTGCCGAAACCCGGGATTGAACCAGTGATCTTTAAATCTTCAGTCTCACGCTCTCCCAACTGGACTATTTCGGCACGACAGAAAACTATGCAAAACTTTCTCACACCTTTTTGAAAGAAAACTTAAACCCCGGAAGGAATTGCCCCGCACACTCAGTCCTCATTTCGGGGCAATGGGTCCCAAACACATCTCGGAGCTCCGGATGTGTTCATGTAATGAATAATGATATTGAAAAGGAGAGATTTAACGTTAGTGATGGTGAATCTCGGTTAAATCAAAAACTCCATGAATTCTCTGCCGGGAAATTCAGATCTTGGAAATCGCCTTTAAACGCTAAACATTGACACGCAGTGAGCCAGTGTGCACTGTAGAAGGGGCCCTGTCCAAATGAATGCTCAAGGATAAGTTATCACTCCCCATGGTCCAGGCATTCCCTGATTCCAGTCTTGCACTCTTTGCGAAGTTTAAAATGCTGAATATTTCCGCAGTGGCAATGCATTGATTGATGACAAGCTCGAGTGATGTGGCGCAAATACGTACCTGCAAGACTAAAGATAGCCATGATTGGCAAAATGTACGTTGTCTATCAGCAATTGGAGTTCCACTTGTTGAGCGAGATCTTGTCATTTAGTGCAGACTTTAAAACATAAGTGTTTTTGTGGTATCACGACACGCTGCTGATGATTGGGGCAACAACAGCGAGTTGAGCTGCAAGCATGTTGAGGAACAGCATTGCATTTCGAAACACCGCAGATACAATGTTCCCTGACCGGGAACCGAACCCGGGCCGCGGCGGTGAAAGCGCCGAATCCTAACCACTAGACCACCAGGGAAGCTGCTGCAAACGTTTGTGCCAGCAAGCAGACCAACCCAGTCTTTCCTCCTTGCTGTTTCGAAATTCTCATCACATTCGCGCCAGGGAAAACTGTTCGCAGCAAATGGCAGTTTTTGTGGAGAACATCAAAGACATGTCCGCGCAATCACAGCGTTAAGTGCGGCTAGGCATCCACTGAAATCCATTTCATTCTCTCCTTTTTCCGGGAATTTTCACTCTCGGTACCGTGTGAAGATTTCATTTTGTGCTTTTGTCCTGAAATGCAGCCTTTTGCTCATCTCCTGGCGACAGAACCGTTCTGTCTTTCTGTTCTGCTTTTAACCATTGACGGGAACAGCTCTCCAGTTCATCGGTTATGCGCAAAGCAAGAAACACGTATCAACAGAAAGTTGTGCTCTGCACACCGTCGGCAAAGAAGCAATGGCTGTTATTCCAAATCGTTCCCATCCCTTGGGATTCCGTGTGGATTTGTTTCGTTATGAAGATTTGATTGTAAAAGTTACTAAAAACCGAATAAAAATCATGAAAAATTGGGTTGGCTCATACGGGGATCATGCCCGCGCTCTTTGCTTTATCAATACCACGCCCTAAACGACCGATTTAACCGGCAACAAAATGCCCTTGGGCTGCGTGAAAGCAGAGCCTGAGATGATTTTGTATCCGGAACACACTGGGTGATAGAGTAACTGCATAAGAATTGAACACATCGCATCGCTTAAACATTGTTCACTCTTAGAAACATAGAAAATAGGTGCAGGAGCAGGCCATTCAGCTCTTCTAGCCTGCACCGCCATTCAATGAGTTCATGGCTGAACATGAAACTTCAGTACCATATACAAAACTGGGCAGAGTATAAATAGAACGTAACAGAGCGCTGAATCTAAAAAAAATCATGTCGAAAATTAGTACCACGCAACCGCTGAACAGCCCAGCCCTCAACCACTGTCTCGATCTCAAACCAGCTTCTCCCCTTAAAATGAAGGAAACGTAAAATCACCAGATATTGCCGAAACCCGGGATTGAACCAGTGACCTTTAAATCTTCAGTCTCACGCTCTCCCAACTGGACTATTTCGGCACGACAGAAAACGAAGCAAAACTTTCTCACACCTTTTTGAAAGAAAACTTAAACCCCGGAAGGAATTGCCCCGCACACGCAGTCCTCATTTCGGGGCAATGTGTCCCAAACACATCTCGGAGCTCCGGATGTGTTCATGTAATGTATAATGATATTGAAAAGGAGAGATTTAACGTTAGTGATGGTGAATCTCGGTTACATCAAAAACTCCATGAATTCTCTGCCGGGAAATTCAGATCTTGGAAATCGCCTTTAAACGCTAAACATTGACACGCAGTGAGCCAGTGCGCACTGTAGAAGGGGCCCTGTCCAAATGAATGCTCAAGGATAAGTTATCAGTGCCCATGGTCCAGGCATTCCCTGATTCCAGTCTTGCACTCTTTGCGAAGGTTAAAATGCTGAATATTTCCGCAGTGGCAATGCATTGATTGATGACAAGCTCGAGTGATGTGGCGCAAATACGTACCTGCAAGACTAAAGATAGCCATGATTGGCAAAATGTACGTTGTCTATCAGCAATTGGAGTTCCACTTGTTGAGCGAGATCTTGTCATTTAGTGCAGACTTTAAAACATAAGTGTTTTTGTGGTATCACGACACGCTGCTGATGATTGGGGCAACAACAGCGAGTTGAGCTGCAAGCATGTTGAGGAACAGCATTGCATTTCGAAGCACCGCAGATACAATGTTCCCTGACCGGGAATCGACCCCGGGCCGCGGCGGTGAAAGCGCCGAATCCTAACCACTAGACCACCAAGGAAGCTGCTGCAAACGTTTCTGCCAGCAAGCAGACCAACCGAGTCTTTCCTCCTTGATGTTTAGAAATTCTCATCACATTCGCGCCAGGGAAAACTGTTCGCAGCAAATGGCAATTTTTGTGGAGAACATCAAAGACATGTCCGCGCAATCACAGCGTTAAGTGCGGCTAGGCATCCACTGAAATCCATTTCATTCTCTCCTTTTTCCAGGAATTTTCACTCTCGCTACCGTGTGAAGATTTCATTTGGTGCTTTTGTCCTGAAATGCAGCCTTTTGCTCATCTCCTGGCGACAGAACCGTTCTGTCTTTCTGTTCTGCTTTTAACCATTGACGGGAACAGGTCTCCAGTTCATCGGTTATGCGCAAAGCAAGAAACACGTATCAACAGAAAGTTGTGCTCTGCACACCGTCGGCAAAGAAGCAATGGCTGTTATTCCAAATCGTTCCCATCCCTTGGGATTCCGTGTGGATTTGTTTCGTTATGAAGATTTGATTGTAAAAGTTACTAAAAACCGAATAAAAATCATGAAAAATTGGGTTGGCTCATACGGGGATCATGCCCGCGCTCTTTGCTTTATTAATACCACGCCCTAAACGACCGATTTAACCGGCAACAAAATGTCCTTGGGCTGCGTGAAAGCAGAGCCTGAGATGATTTTGTATCCGGAACACACTGGGTGATAGAGTAACTGCATAAGAATTGAACACATCGCATCGCTTAAACATTGTTCACTCTTAGAAACATAGAAAATAGGTGCAGGAGCAGGCCATTCAGCTCTTCTAGCCTGCACCGCCATTCAATGAGTTCATGGCTGAACATGAAACTTCAGTACCATATACAAAACTGGGCAGAGTATAAATAGAACGTAACAGAGCGCTGAATCTAAAAAAAATCATGTCGAAAATTAGTACCACTCAACCGCTGAACAGCCCAGCCCTCAACCACTGTCTCGATCTCAAACCAGCTTCTCCCCTTAAAATGAAGGAAACGTAAAATCACCAGATATTGCCGAAACCCGGGATTGAACCAGTGACCTTTAAATCTTCAGTCTCACGCTCTCCCAACTGGACTATTTCGGCACGACAGAAAACGAAGCAAAACTTTCTCACACCTTTTTGAAAGAAAACTTAAACCCCGGAAGGAATTGCCCCGCACACGCAGTCCTCATTTCGGGGCAATGGGTCCCAAACACATCTCGGAGCTCCGGATGTGTTCATGTAATGTATAATGATATTGAAAAGTAGAGATTTAACGTTAGTGATGGTGAATCTCGGTTACATCAAAAACTCCATGAATTCTCTGCCGGGAAATTCAGATCTTGGAAATCGCCTTTAAACGCTAAACATTGACACGCAGTGAGCCAGTGTGCACTGTAGAAGGGGCCCTGTCCAAATGAATGCTCAAGGATAAGTTATCAGTGCCCATGGTCCAGGCATTCCCTGATTCCAGTCTTGCACTCTTTGCGAAGTTTAAAATGCTGAATATTTCCGCAGTGGCAATGCATTGATTGATGACAAGCTCGAGTGATGTGGCGCAAATACGTACCTGCAAGACTAAAGATAGCCATGATTGGCAAAATGTACGTTGTCTATCAGCAATTGGAGTTCCACTTGTTGAGCGAGATCTTGTCATTTAGTGCAGACTTTAAAACATAAGTGTTTTTTGTGGTATCACGACACGCTGCTGATGATTGGGGCAACAACAGCGAGTTGAGCTGCAAGCATGTTGAGGAACAGCATTGCATTTCGAAACACCGCAGATACAATGTTCCCTGACCGGGAATCGAACCCGGGCCGCGGCGGTGAAAGCGCCGTATCCTAACCACTAGACCACCAGGGAAGCTGCTGCAAACGTTTCTGCCAGCAAGCAGACCAACCCAGTCTTTCCTCCTTGCTGTTTAGAAATTCTCATCACATTCGCGCCAGGGAAAACTGTTCGCAGCAAATGGCAGTTTTTGTGGAGAACATCAAAGACATGTCCGCGCAATCACAGCGTTAAGTGCGGCTAGGCATCCACTGAAATCCATTTCATTCTCTCCTTTTTCCGGGAATTTTCACTCTCGGTACCGTGTGAAGATTTCATTTGGTGCTTTTGTCCTGAAATGCAGCCTTTTGCTCATCTCCTGGCGACAGAACCGTTCTGTCTTTCTGTTCTGCTTTTAACCATTGACGGGAACAGCTCTCCAGTTCATCGGTTATGCGCAAAGCAAGAAACACGTATCAACAGAAAGTTGTGCTCTGCACACCGTCGGCAAAGAAGCAATGGCTGTTATTCCAAATCGTTCCCATCCCTTGGGATTCCGTGTGGATTTGTTTCGTTATGAAGATTTGATTGTAAAAGTTACTAAAAACCGAATAAAAATCATGAAAAATTGGGTTGGCTCATACGGGGATCATGCCCGCGCTCTTTGCTTTATTAATACCACGCCCTAAACGACCGATTTAACCGGCAACAAAATGCCCTTGGGCTGCGTGAAAGCAGAGCCTGAGATGATTTTGTATCCGGAACACACTGGGTGATAGAGTAACTGCATAAGAATTGAACACATCGCATCGCTTAAACATTGTTCACTCTTAGAAACATAGAAAATAGGTGCAGGAGCAGGCCATTCAGCTCTTCTAGCCTGCACCGCCATTCAATGAGTTCATGGCTGAACATGAAACTTCAGTACCATATACAAAACTGGGCAGAGTATAAATAGAACGTAACAGAGCGCTGAATCTAAAAAAAATCATGTCGAAAATTAGTACCACGCAACCGCTGAACAGCCCAGCCCTCAACCACTGTCTCGATCTAAAACCAGCTTCTCCCCTTAAAATGAAGGAAACGTAAAATCACCAGATATTGCCGAAACCCGGGATTGAACCAGTGACCTTTAAATCTTCAGTCTCACGCTCTCCCAACTGGACTATTTCGGCACGACAGAAAACGAAGCAAAACTTTCTCACACCTTTTTGAAAGAAAACTTAAACCCCGGAAGGAATTGCCCCGCACACTCAGTCCTCATTTCGGGGCAATGGGTCCCAAACACATCTCGGAGCTCCGGATGTGTTCATGTAATGTATAATGATATTGAAAAGGAGAGATTTAACGTTAGTGATGGTGAATCTCGGTTACATCAAAAACTCCATGAATTCTCTGCCGGGAAATTCAGATCTTGGAAATCGCCTTTAAACGCTAAACATTGACACGCAGTGAGCCAGTGTGCACTGTAGAAGGGGCCCTGTCCAAATGAATGCTCAAGGATAAGTTATCAGTGCCCATGGTCCAGGCATTCCCTGATTCCAGTCTTGCACTCTTTGCGAAGTTTAAAATGCTGAATATTTCCGCAGTGGCAATGCATTGATTGATGACAAGCTCGAGTGATGTGGCGCAAATACGTACCTGCAAGACTAAAGATAGCCATGATTGGCAAAATGTACGTTGTCTATCAGCAATTGGAGTTCCACTTGTTGAGCGAGATCTTGTCATTTAGTGCAGACTTTAAAACATAAGTGTTTTTGTGGTATCACGACACGCTGCTGATGATTGGGGCAACAACAGCGAGTTGAGCTGCAAGCATGTTGAGGAACAGCATTGCATTTCGAAAGACCGCAGATACAATGTTCCCTGACCGGGAATCGAACCCGGGCCGCGGCGGTGAAAGCGCCGAATCCTAACCACTAGACCACCAGGGAAGCTGCTGCAAACGTTTGTGCCAGCAAGCAGACCAACCCATTCTTTCCTCCTTGCTGTTTAGAAATTCTCATCACATTCGCGCCAGGGAAAACTGTTCGCAGCAAATGGCAGTTTTTGTGGAGAACATCAAAGACATGTCCGCGCAATCACAGCGTTAAGTGCGGCTAGGCATCCACTGAAATCCATTTCATTCTCTCCTTTTTCCGGGAATTTTCACTCTCGGTACCGTATGAAGATTTCATTTGGTGCTTTTGTCCTGAAATCCAGCCTTTTGCTCATCTCCTGGCGACAGAACCGTTCTGTCTTTCTGTTCTGCTTTTAACCATTGACGGGAACAGCTCTCCAGTTCATCGGTTATGCGCAAAGCAAGAAACACGTACCAACAGAAAGTTGTGCTCTGCACACCGTCGGCAAAGAAGCAATGGCTGTTATTCCAAATCGTTCCCATCCCTTGGGATTCCGTGTGGATTTGTTTCGTTATGAAGATTTGATTGTAAAAGTTACTAAAAACCGAATAAAAATCATGAAAAATTGGGTTGGCTCATACGGGGATCATGCCCGCGCTCTTTGCTTTATTAATACCACGCCCTAAACGACCGATTTAACCGGCAACAAAATGCCCTTGGGCTGCGTGAAAGCAGAGCCTGAGATGATTTTGTATCCGGAACACACTGGGTGATAGAGTAACTGCATAAGAATTGAACACATCGCATCGCTTAAACATTGTTCACTCTTAGAAACATAGAAAATAGGTGCAGGAGCAGGCCATTCAGCTCTTCTAGCCTGCACCGCCATTCAATGAGTTCATGGCTGAACATGAAACTTCAGTACCATATACAAAACTGGGCAGAGTATAAATAGAACGTAACAGAGCGCTGAATCTAAAAAAAATCATGTCGAAAATTAGTACCACGCAACCGCTGAACAGCCCAGCCCTCAACCACTGTCTCGATCTAAAACCAGCTTCTCCCCTTAAAATGAAGGAAACGTAAAATCACCAGATATTGCCGAAACCCGGGATTGAACCAGTGACCTTTAAATCTTCAGTCTCACGCTCTCCCAACTGGACTATTTCGGCACGACAGAAAACGAAGCAAAACTTTCTCACACCTTTTTGAAAGAAAACTTAAACCCCGGAAGGAATTGCCCCGCACACTCAGTCCTCATTTCGGGGCAATGGGTCCCAAACACATCTCGGAGCTCCGGATGTGTTCATGTAATGTATAATGATATTGAAAAGGAGAGATTTAACGTTAGTGATGGTGAATCTCGGTTACATCAAAAACTCCATGAATTCTCTGCCGGGAAATTCAGATCTTGGAAATCGCCTTTCAACGCTAAACATTGACACGCAGTGAGCCAGTGTGCACTGTAGAAGGGGCCCTGTCCAAATGAATGCTCAAGGATAAGTTATCAGTGCCCATGGTCCAGGCATTCCCTGATTCCAGTCTTGCACTCTTTGCGAAGTTTAAAATGCTGAATATTTCCGCAGTGGCAATGCATTGATTGATGACAAGCTCGAGTGATGTGGCGCAAATACGTACCTGCAAGACTAAAGATAGCCATGATTGGCAAAATGTACGTTGTCTATCAGCAATTGGAGTTCCACTTGTTGAGCGAGATCTTGTCATTTAGTGCAGACTTTAAAACATAAGTGTTTTTGTGGTATCACGACACGCTGCTGATGATTGGGGCAACAACAGCGAGTTGAGCTGCAAGCATGTTGAGGAACAGCATTGCATTTCGAAACACCGCAGATACAATGTTCCCTGACCGGGAATCGAACCCGGGCCGCGGCGGTGAAAGCGCCGTATCCTAACCACTAGACCACCAGGGAAGCTGCTGCAAACGTTTCTGCCAGCAAGCAGACCAACCCAGTCTTTCCTCCTTGCTGTTTAGAAATTCTCATCACATTCGCGCCAGGGAAAACTGTTCGCAGCAAATGGCAGTTTTTGTGGAGAACATCAAAGACATGTCCGCGCAATCACAGCGTTAAGTGCGGCTAGGCATCCACTGAAATCCATTTCATTCTCTCCTTTTTCCGGGAATTTTCACTCTCGGTACCGTGTGAAGATTTCATTTGGTGCTTTTGTCCTGAAATGCAGCCTTTTGCTCATCTCCTGGCGACAGAACCGTTCTGTCTTTCTGTTCTGCTTTTAACCATTGACGGGAACAGCTCTCCAGTTCATCGGTTATGCGCAAAGCAAGAAACTCGTATCAACAGAAAGTTGTGCTCTGCACACCGTCGGCAAAGAAGCAATGGCTGTTATTCCAAATCGTTCCCATCCCTTGGGATTCCGTGTGGATTTGTTTCGTTATGAAGATTTGATTGTAAAAGTTACTAAAAACCGAATAAAAATCATGAAAAATTGGGTTGGCTCATACGGGGATCATGCCCGCGCTCTTTGCTTTATTAATACCACGCCCTAAACGACCGATTTAACCGGCAACAAAATGCCCTTGGGCTGCGTGAAAGCAGAGCCTGAGATGATTTTGTATCCGGAACACACTGAGTGATAGAGTAACTGCATAAGAATTGAACACATCGCATCGCTAAAACATTGTTCACTCTTAGAAACATAGAAAATAGGTGCAGGAGCAGGCCATTCAGCTCTTCTAGCCTGCACCGCCATTCAATGAGTTCATGGCTGAACATGAAACTTCAGTACCATATACAAAACTGGGCAGAGTATAAATAGAACGTAACAGAGCGCTGAATCTAAAAAAAATCATGTCGAAAATTAGTACCACGCAACCGCTGAACAGCCCAGCCCTCAACCACTGTCTCGATCTAAAACCAGCTTCTCCCCTTAAAATGAAGGAAACGTAAAATCACCAGATATTGCCGAAACCCGGGATTGAACCAGTGACCTTTAAATCTTCAGTCTCACGCTCTCCCAACTGGACTATTTCGGCACGACAGAAAACGAAGCAAAACTTTCTCACACCTTTTTGAAAGAAAACTTAAACCCCGGAAGGAATTGCCCCGCACACTCAGTCCTCATTTCGGGGCAATGGGTCCCAAACACATCTCGGAGCTCCGGATGTGTTCATGTAATGTATAATGATATTGAAAAGGAGAGATTTAACGTTAGTGATGGTGAATCTCGGTTACATCAAAAACTCCATGAATTCTCTGCCGGGAAATTCAGATCTTGGAAATCGCCTTTAAACGCTAAACATTGACACGCAGTGAGCCAGTGTGCACTGTAGAAGGGGCCCTGTCCAAATGAATGCTCAAGGATAAGTTATCAGTGCCCATGGTCCAGGCATTCCCTGATTCCAGTCTTGCACTCTTTGCGAAGTTTAAAATGCTGAATATTTCCGCAGTGGCAATGCATTGATTGATGACAAGCTCGAGTGATGTGGCGCAAATACGTACCTGCAAGACTAAAGATAGCCATGATTGGCAAAATGTACGTTGTCTATCAGCAATTGGAGTTCCACTTGTTGAGCGAGATCTTGTCATTTAGTGCAGACTTTAAAACATAAGTGTTTTTGTGGTATCACGACACGCTGCTGATGATTGGGGCAACAACAGCGAGTTGAGCTGCAAGCATGTTGAGGAACAGCATTGCATTTCGAAACACCGCAGATACAATGTTCCCTGACCGGGAATCGAACCCGGGCCGCGGCGGTGAAAGCGCCGAATCCTAACCACTAGACCACCAGGGAAGCTGCTGCAAACGTTTGTGCCAGCAAGCAGACCAACCCATTCTTTCCTCCTTGCTGTTTAGAAATTCTCATCACATTCGCGCCAGGGAAAACTGTTCGCAGCAAATGGCAGTTTTTGTGGAGAACATCAAAGACATGTCCGCGCAATCACAGCGTTAAGTGCGGCTAGGCATCCACTGAAATCCATTTCATTCTCTCCTTTTTCCGGGAATTTTCACTCTCGGTACCGTATGAAGATTTCATTTGGTGCTTTTGTCCTGAAATCCAGCCTTTTGCTCATCTCCTGGCGACAGAACCGTTCTGTCTTTCTGTTCTGCTTTTAACCATTGACGGGAACAGCTCTCCAGTTCATCGGTTATGCGCAAAGCAAGAAACACGTACCAACAGAAAGTTGTGCTCTGCACACCGTCGGCAAAGAAGCAATGGCTGTTATTCCAAATCGTTCCCATCCCTTGGGATTCCGTGTGGATTTGTTTCGTTATGAAGATTTGATTGTAAAAGTTACTAAAAACCGAATAAAAATCATGAAAAATTGGGTTGGCTCATACGGGAATCATGCCCGCGCTCTTTGCTTTATTAATACCACGCCCTAAACGACCGATTTAACCGGCAACAAAATGCCCTTGGGCTGCGTGAAAGCAGAGCCTGAGATGATTTTGTATCCGGAACACACTGGGTGATAGAGTAACTGCATAAGAATTGAACACATCGCATCGCTTAAACATTGTTCACTCTTAGAAACATAGAAAATAGGTGCAGGAGCAGGCCATTCAGCTCTTCTAGCCTGCACCGCCATTCAATGAGTTCATGGCTGAACATGAAACTTCAGTACCATATACAAAACTGGGCAGAGTATAAATAGAACGTAACAGAGCGCTGAATCTAAAAAAAATCATGTCGAAAATTAGTACCACGCAACCGCTGAACAGCCCAGCCCTCAACCACTGTCTCGATCTAAAACCAGCTTCTCCCCTTAAAATGAAGGAAACGTAAAATCACCAGATATTGCCGAAACCCGGGATTGAACCAGTGACCTTTAAATCTTCAGTCTCACGCTCTCCCAACTGGACTATTTCGGCACGACAGAAAACGAAGCAAAACTTTCTCACACCTTTTTGAAAGAAAACTTAAACCCCGGAAGGAATTGCCCCGCACACTCAGTCCTCATTTCGGGGCAATGGGTCCCAAACACATCTCGGAGCTCCGGATGTGTTCATGTAATGTATAATGATATTGAAAAGGAGAGATTTAACGTTAGTGATGGTGAATCTCGGTTACATCAAAAACTCCATGAATTCTCTGCCGGGAAATTCAGATCTTGGAAATCGCCTTTCAACGCTAAACATTGACACGCAGTGAGCCAGTGTGCACTGTAGAAGGGGCCCTGTCCAAATGAATGCTCAAGGATAAGTTATCAGTGCCCATGGTCCAGGCATTCCCTGATTCCAGTCTTGCACTCTTTGCGAAGTTTAAAATGCTGAATATTTCCGCAGTGGCAATGCATTGATTGATGACAAGCTCGAGTGATGTGGCGCAAATACGTACCTGCAAGACTAAAGATAGCCATGATTGGCAAAATGTACGTTGTCTATCAGCAATTGGAGTTCCACTTGTTGAGCGAGATCTTGTCATTTAGTGCAGACTTTAAAACATAAGTGTTTTTGTGGTATCACGACACGCTGCTGATGATTGGGGCAACAACAGCGAGTTGAGCTGCAAGCATGTTGAGGAACAGCATTGCATTTCGAAACACCGCAGATACAATGTTCCCTGACCGGGAATCGAACCCGGGCCGCGGCGGTGAAAGCGCCGTATCCTAACCACTAGACCACCAGGGAAGCTGCTGCAAACGTTTCTGCCAGCAAGCAGACCAACCCAGTCTTTCCTCCTTGCTGTTTAGAAATTCTCATCACATTCGCGCCAGGGAAAACTGTTCGCAGCAAATGGCAGTTTTTGTGGAGAACATCAAAGACATGTCCGCGCAATCACAGCGTTAAGTGCGGCTAGGCATCCACTGAAATCCATTTCATTCTCTCCTTTTTCCGGGAATTTTCACTCTCGGTACCGTGTGAAGATTTCATTTGGTGCTTTTGTCCTGAAATGCAGCCTTTTGCTCATCTCCTGGCGACAGAACCGTTCTGTCTTTCTGTTCTGCTTTTAACCATTGACGGGAACAGCTCTCCAGTTCATCGGTTATGCGCAAAGCAAGAAACTCGTATCAACAGAAAGTTGTGCTCTGCACACCGTCGGCAAAGAAGCAATGGCTGTTATTCCAAATCGTTCCCATCCCTTGGGATTCCGTGTGGATTTGTTTCGTTATGAAGATTTGATTGTAAAAGTTACTAAAAACCGAATAAAAATCATGAAAAATTGGGTTGGCTCATACGGGGATCATGCCCGCGCTCTTTGCTTTATTAATACCACGCCCTAAACGACCGATTTAACCGGCAACAAAATGCCCTTGGGCTGCGTGAAAGCAGAGCCTGAGATGATTTTGTATCCGGAACACACTGAGTGATAGAGTAACTGCATAAGAATTGAACACATCGCATCGCTAAAACATTGTTCACTCTTAGAAACATAGAAAATAGGTGCAGGAGCAGGCCATTCAGCTCTTCTAGCCTGCACCGCCATTCAATGAGTTCATGGCTGAACATGAAACTTCAGTACCATATACAAAACTGGGCAGAGTATAAATAGAACGTAACAGAGCGCTGAATCTAAAAAAAATCATGTCGAAAATTAGTACCACGCAACCGCTGAACAGCCCAGCCCTCAACCACTGTCTCGATCTAAAACCAGCTTCTCCCCTTAAAATGAAGGAAACGTAAAATCACCAGATATTGCCGAAACCCGGGATTGAACCAGTGACCTTTAAATCTTCAGTCTCACGCTCTCCCAACTGGACTATTTCGGCACGACAGAAAACGAAGCAAAACTTTCTCACACCTTTTTGAAAGAAAACTTAAACCCCGGAAGGAATTGCCCCGCACACTCAGTCCTCATTTCGGGGCAATGGGTCCCAAACACATCTCGGAGCTCCGGATGTGTTCATGTAATGTATAATGATATTGAAAAGGAGAGATTTAACGTTAGTGATGGTGAATCTCGGTTACATCAAAAACTCCATGAATTCTCTGCCGGGAAATTCAGATCTTGGAAATCGCCTTTAAACGCTAAACATTGACACGCAGTGAGCCAGTGTGCACTGTAGAAGGGGCCCTGTCCAAATGAATGCTCAAGGATAAGTTATCAGTGCCCATGGTCCAGGCATTCCCTGATTCCAGTCTTGCACTCTTTGCGAAGTTTAAAATGCTGAATATTTCCGCAGTGGCAATGCATTGATTGATGACAAGCTCGAGTGATGTGGCGCAAATACGTACCTGCAAGACTAAAGATAGCCATGATTGGCAAAATGTACGTTGTCTATCAGCAATTGGAGTTCCACTTGTTGAGCGAGATCTTGTCATTTAGTGCAGACTTTAAAACATAAGTGTTTTTGTGGTATCACGACACGCTGCTGATGATTGGGGCAACAACAGCGAGTTGAGCTGCAAGCATGTTGAGGAACAGCATTGCATTTCGAAACACCGCAGATACAATGTTCCCTGACCGGGAATCGAACCCGGGCCGCGGCGGTGAAAGCGCCGTATCCTAACCACTAGACCACCAGGGAAGCTGCTGCAAACGTTTCTGCCAGCAAGCAGACCAACCCAGTCTTTCCTCCTTGCTGTTTAGAAATTCTCATCACATTCGCGCCAGGGAAAACTGTTCGCAGCAAATGGCAGTTTTTGTGGAGAACATCAAAGACATGTCCGCGCAATCACAGCGTTAAGTGCGGCTAGGCATCCACTGAAATCCATTTCATTCTCTCCTTTTTCCGGGAATTTTCACTCTCGGTACCGTGTGAAGATTTCATTTGGTGCTTTTGTCCTGAAATGCAGCCTTTTGCTCATCTCCTGGCGACAGAACCGTTCTGTCTTTCTGTTCTGCTTTTAACCATTGACGGGAACAGCTCTCCAGTTCATCGGTTATGCGCAAAGCAAGAAACTCGTATCAACAGAAAGTTGTGCTCTGCACACCGTCGGCAAAGAAGCAATGGCTGTTATTCCAAATCGTTCCCATCCCTTGGGATTCCGTGTGGATTTGTTTCGTTATGAAGATTTGATTGTAAA